>NC_052512.1:17305933-17548520 GCF_014356525.2 Nilaparvata lugens
TCGACGGCGTTTAAAGGGCTGAGTTGGGAGTAATAGGCTATAGCTTTATTAGCGTGGTACTGTGTGTAATATTTGAATGTTATTCTGTGTTCAGAACTAGAAATATTCATCTATATGGAGAATGTAGAAGAGCCTCCGCAGCATCTGAACCGATGCAGAGCAGCCACCCGGTCACTCTCCGCTTGTAGACGGCAACGCTAACCCCCTCAGTAGTTGAAATCTCGGCCGGTACATTACGGTAAAGCCAATGGGCTAAATGAAAAGTTGAAGTTGAATTGAATTACTTAAACGGGGAAATTGAATATTTATATGCAATCTGTTTCTAGTGGGATAATAATGTTTAATTTCATTGAAGACAAAGTTACTTTTTTATAAAGACAAGTAAATTTTTTATAAATAATTGTTTTATATTTAAAACAGGGAATTCTTGGAAAAGTAAATGTGTTGGATATCTATGATTTTTGGCCAATAGTGTTTTAATAAGTGCTCTCTGTGAGACCGCGACAGGACGCAGGACACCCAAGGAGGCACCGCCCCACGCCAAGATGCCATACTCAAGCAATGTCTGCACATATGCATAGTAGACAGAACGACAGTGTCCAGGACTCAGGAACCTTCCCAGCTGTGCAAAAGCATAATTCATTTTACGCAACCTCTGCCTGAGGTACTGCACATGGGCCACCCAACTCAACTTGTGGTCGAATAGTATGCCAAGATATTTGTGAGTTAAGACTTGTTCTATCTCAGGACAGTTACAGTCATTGGAGAATGGTTCACCAGAAGACGTTGGAAAAATAGAATCGGCAACCCTGTTGTCCTATCATTTCGATTGACTTTATCACGATATTGAAATCATTATTTGTGAGAGTTCTTTGAATGGAGTCTGACAATCCTGTTTTCTGCAAAGGTGTGTACTAGACGAATGGAATCCGTGGAGCAGCTTGCAGTTCGATACAAGAGTTGTACTTTACATGAACGGAGATCATTATGTCTTGGATGAGGAGACAATATTACAGTATTTCAAGATGATAGCAGTGGATGTGTGGATTTGCGGCAGTGATGAGGTTTGTAAGACATTGAACATCTCATTTTCACATATCTCATTTTCTCATTTTCACTATAATAAAATCTGTACTATAATAAAGGAAATAACTGGCTTATACACGAACAAGATTTGAGAATTATTATTGACAAATCATCACGTCTGACTACTGGACTGATTACCTTGAAATTTTGCATATAGATTCTTCATTTACCAGGAATGGTTATGGGCCTATTTTAGATTCTTCAAGATTCCAGTTCATCAAGTTTTTAAATAGACTCTTGCGGAGCACGGGTTATCTGCTAGTCTTCACTCTATAATTATCTATATAGTAAGAGAGGGTAGGGTTGTGTTTTTTCGCATCAAAACATCAACTTGTGAATTGCACACCGGAAAGACGGGAATGATTTAGATCTCCAAATTTTGCACATAAATTCTAAAAATGTCAATCACGTGGACCTCGGAGACCAAATTTCAATTCTCTTTCTAGATATTTTAGAATTATTTTTCAAATTCAATTTCTGGGACATGAATATTTATAATTATTGACCGAGCGAAGTGAGGTCTAAGATTCAAGTCGACGGTTTGGCATTTCTCTTAATGTTTAAATGTTTAAATGTTTAAATGTTTAAATGTTTAAATGTTTAAATGTTTAATTTTTTTGAATGTTTAAATGTTTAAATGTTTAAATGTTCAAATGTTTGAATGTTTAAATGTTTAAATGTTTGAATTTTTGAATGTTTGAATGTTTAAATGTTTAAATGTTTAAATGTTTAAATGTTTGAATGTTTGAATGTTTAATATTTAAATGTTTAAATGTTTAAATGTTTAAATGTTTAAATGTTTAAATGTTTAAATGTTTAAATGTTAAATGTTTAAATGTTTAAATGTTTAAATGTTTAAATGTTTAAATGTTTAAATGTTTAAATGTTTAAATGTTTAAATGTTTAAATGTTTAAATGTTTAAATGTTTAAATGTTTAAATGTTTAAATGTTTAAATGTTTAAATGTTTAAATGTTTAAATGTTTAAATGTTTAAATGTTTAAATGTTTAAATGTTTAAATTTTAAATGTTTAAATGTTTAAATGTTTAAATGTTTAAATGTTTAAATGTTTAAATGTTTAAATGTTTAAATGTTTAAATGTTTAAATGTTTATATGTTTATATGTTGCGCATTTACGGCAAAACGCGGTAATAGATTTTCATGAAATTTGACAGGTATGTTCCTTTTTTGATTGCGCTTCGACGTATATACAAGGTTTCAGGAAATTTTGCATTTCAAGGATAATATAAAAGGAAAAAGGAGCCTCCTTCATACGCCAATATTAGATTAAAAATCATACTATAGAATTATTCATCATAAATCAGCTGACAAGTGATTACACAGATGTGTGGAGAAGCCAGTCTATTGCTGAATTTCCATAAGGTCTATAGTTTCAATCAGGAACTTGTGGATGAGAATACTGCGTGAGGTCTACTGTTCACAGAACTACTAGTACGAATAACATGTAAATGCAGTACTCCTATTGGGTGAAGTTAGTAATTCATGAAAAATAACTTTGGGTACCAGATCAGATTAACTGGTAAAATTTTTCTGTATGATATTTCTAACAGGCAGGTAACCCGTGCTACACAAGGGTCTATTTTAAAACTTGACAAACTGAATGAAATCTGGTGTGGCGCACTCACACAACTTTCCTTGCCGTTATGAAAATTGATCACCTGACGCTAGTGTTCCTGCGAATCTCAAGTCTACTATTCAAAGATTTGAGCCAGCTGGTGACAGGGCAATAACGCTGGAGACACACGAGGTGTGCTTTCTCTTCATAGTGAATCATTTAATACAATCAACAGTTGCCAACAGTTTGCAATTGAATAATCACATTTTCTCGAAATTCGCGAGCTTATATTCAATTTTAAGTGAAAATGTTACTTAACATTAGTTGTAGAGATTCTCATGCTGAATCTTTTCATTTTTTTTTTGTTTGAATTGTATCTGAAGCCTGATAATTGTGAATCTAATATCAAACTTTGCATAGATGGGGCAGAGCTCCTGAATTTTTTACAGATATTGGACTTGTGGCAGTTGGTAGAGCTTATCGATGACTATTTCAGGTATAACTTTAATCGAAATCGTTGAAGCCGTTTTCGAGAAAAACGCGAAAAATCCTGTTTTTGACAACATTTTCGCCGTTTTAGCTGCGATCTTGAATCGCATTTGATCGAAACTGTTCGTGTCGGATCCTTATATTGTAAGGACCTTACGTTCCGAATTTCAAGTCATTCCGTTTATTGGGAGATGAGATATCGTGTACACAGACGCACATACACTCATACACACACACACACACACACACAACACACACACACACACACACACACCACACACACACACACACAACACACACACACACACACACACACACACACACACACAACACACACACACACACAGACCAATACCCAAAAACCACTCACTTTTTTGGACTCAGGGGACCTTGAAACGTATAGAAATTTAGAAATTTGGGTACCTTAATTTTTTTTGGAAAGCAATCCTTTCCTTACCTATGGTAATAGGGCGAGGAAAGTAAGAATCGATCGAGTGGAATTTTGAAGAGTTTGAAATAGGCCTAGAACCATCCTCGTTTAAACAAAATTTCAAGTTAGTCAGTCCAGTAGATTAGACGTGATGCGTCAAACATAATTTTCCTACTCATACGTGTGTAAGCCAGTTCTTTCCTTTATTATAGTATAGACAAGTTCTTCAACTTGATGCCAGCCTTATAGAGTGACAGAACTCAAATCTTGTTTAGAAACCTTCCTCAACTTGATGCCAACCAGACAAAATTGGACTGGTTATAGATTTAGTTTCCAACTTCAACCATCTGTTTCGAAGAGGTAGTCTCTCTAGATAATAGTTCTATATTGACTTATGTTTTGTATTCATGTTCCATGCAAAGACCTTAAAGAGATAATGCATCATTAAGGTCTTTGGTCCCATGAATGAAATTGGAAAATTGATTCCAAAAACCTTAAAGATGCATAGACTCACATGCAGCGCTAGTGTCGTACTTTGAATTGAAATCGGCCATTGAGGGGGCAACCTATAAGATTGTTCAATGCCTTTGTGATCTATAGTATCACAAATATATAGATATAATATCTCATGCTAAAATATCCCAATGGCGGCCTTCAATTTCAAGTAAGAGCTATCACTGGAAAGGCATAGGCATTGTGGGTCTATATCTCTTTAAGGTCTTTGATTAATTCTAAAAAATCTTGGAGGGAAATTCAAATATGGGCTTCGAGGTGTACGAGCCTGATATTTTTAGAATCTATGTACAAAATTTGGAGATCTGAATCATTCCCGTTTTTCCGGTATACAATCCATAAGTTGGCATGTTTTGATGGGAACAAACCAACAAAAACAAACCTACTCTCTCTTATTAAAAAGATAGTGAGGTCCCACGTTATGATGGCAGTGAAGAAAGATGGGAGAACAACGTTGCCGATCCTCGGTTTTGTCAATGCCTTCTATAGACGGTAGCTGATACAGGATTATTGATGTAATATTAACAGTTCATTCTCGTTTAAAATAATCAATTATATTTTATTAAGCAATAAATTATATTTTTTAATAATTCCACAATGAATTTTAAGGATTAGGATGAAATACTTTGTTAATAAATTATCAATTATTCTACATTGTTAAAAGACGATCTGGTAACAGAGCAATGCGAGAAGAGATATCGCTATCGGCTATATTAAATGATAGCAATGCTATTGCTAATCAAACACTGCCATTATAACGTGGACCTCACAACCTCACAATAGAAGAGTGATTTCTTTTGCAGAGTACTCTACTCAGGATAGTGACAAAAATGGAAGGTTTAGTTCCATTGAAAGTGGTGGAACACTACGATGGGGTCGAAGTCAACCCAATTCAGCTGGAATCCAGTGAGGCCATGACAGCTAGGATCACTGAAGTCAAATACATCAGCACAGATACTTATGAGGTTATAAGATTTGGTGAGTGGTCTCAAACTTCTCTCATTCTGTTCGTACCTGGTTTTCATTAGTAGAGTTGATGGTAGAGTTCCCTGGGCAAGTACTAACTATCTTGTGAACTCTCCCAATGAAAACGTTCATGGTAGAGTACTAGTTACTTTCCTTGCCCTATTACCATAGGTAAGAGAAGTATTGCTTTCCAAAAAAATTTAAGGTACCCTAATTTCATGTTTTCTATACGTTTCAAGGTCCCCTGAGTCCAAAAACATGATTTTTGGGTGTTGGTGTGTGTGTGTGTGTGTGTGTGTGTGTGTGTGTGGTGTGTGTGTGTGTGTGTGTGTGTGTGTGTGTTGTGTGTGTGTGTGTGTGTGTGTGTGTGTGTGTGTGTGGTGTGTGTGTGTGTGGTGTGTGTGTCTGTGAACACGATAACTCCATTCCTAATTAACCGATTGACTTGAAATTTTAAACTTAAGGTCCTCATACCATAAGGACCCGACAATAAAAAATTCAATAAAATTCAATTCAAAATGGTGGAAAAGATGGCGGATAGTGGCTAAAAAACCATATTTTTCACGGTTTTCTCGAAAACGGCTCTAACGATTTTCTTCAAATTTATACCCTAGATCGCTATTTATAAGCTCTATCAACTGACATGAGTCTCATTTCTGGGAAGATTGCAGGAGATCCGTAATATTCCTGAGAAGAATGAATTTTGTTAAATTTCTATATCGATTTTCTCAAAAATGACTTGACCGATTTTTTTTCAAATTCATACCCTGAATAGTTATTTATCAGCTCTATTAACTGGCATGAGTCCTCTCTGGGAAACTAACAGGGGGTCAACCCCATCCCTGAGAAATTTACTTCGTAACCTCCTTCTCGTGCGTGAGGTAGGTAGGTAGAGCAGTTTATTCAAAAGAACACATGTCGATATTTTATTTGTAGAACAGCTGTTTTGACAAATTTTAAAAAATCCTCAAATTTCATAATTCAAACAAAGGAAAATGTACTCCGAAAACAATAACAATAGTATAATCATAGTTTTAATTATTTAGCCGCCAATCGGCATAATGTTATTCCCCGAAATTATCCTCTTTTAAGAATGAGGCTTATAGATCAATGAGCAAGGAAAGTTGTGTGAGTGTACCACACCAGATTTTTATTAGTGGTAATCAGTGGTAGAGTTCCCTGGGCAAGTAATAACTATCTTGTGAACTCTCGCAATGAAAACATTCATGGTCATGGTAGAGTACTAGTTTTTAGTAGAGCAGAGTGGTATAGCACCGTGGTATAGTACTCTAGCACTTGCCTTCTCCCACCTACTCACTTCTACTCTTTCACTACTATGCTAATGAAAACAGTCCCGAGCTAGTAGAGTAGAGTTGTGCCGTTGGCAATCAAGTTTAAGAAGTATTGTTATCAATTAAAAAGTATTAATTTATTAAATGTGTTAATTTATTAAAGTCTTATTAAGATTAGTGTTGAAGTGTTGATTTATTAAAACGAATTGACATTTCAAGGTTAGTTCTGTTCATAGACAACACACTTTACCTTCTATTCTCAATTGTAGTGAGAACAGTTACTCGACCAAGTAAGTAGAGTAGAGTTAGTTTGCCAGTTACTCAACCACTAACTCTACTAGTGAAAACCAGGCTTTATAGTGGATCAGCGGCGAAGGTAGATGGTATCATGAAAGGAAACTGAAATGTTGGAGATAATAGATGTACATGATTGATTTAATGAGATTATTTCACCTACTTTTCTGAACGACCTACTTTTTTACTTTTCTTGCCTTATTACCATGGGTAAAAAAAATTAAGGTACCCCATTTCTAAATTTCTATACGTTTCAAGGTCCCCTGAGTCCAAGAAATTTGTTTTTGGGTATTGGTCTGTATATATATATATATATATATATATATATATATATATATATATATATATATATATATATATATATATATGTGTGTGTGTGTGTTGTGTGTGTGTGTGTGTGTGTGTGTGTGTGTGTGTGTGTGTGTGTGTGTGTGTGTGTGTGTGTGTGTGTGTGTGTGTGTGTATGTGTGTGTGTGTGTGTATGTCTGTGAACACGATAACCCCATTCCTAATTAACCGATCGACTTGAAATTTTAAACTTAAGATCCTTTATGATGATCCGACACAAACAATTTCGATCTATTGCAATTCAAGATGGCGGATAAAATGGTGAATATGTTGTCAAAAACAGGGTTTTTCGCGATTTTCTCGAAAACGGCTCCAACGATTTCAATCAAAATTATACCTAGAATAGTCATTGATAAGCTCTATCATCTGCCACAAGTCCCATATCTGTAAAAATTTCAGGAGCTCCACCCCATCTATGCAAAGTTTGATATTAGATTCCCAATTATCAGGCTCTAGATACAATTTAAACAGGAAATTCCAAGTGGAAAAGGTTGAGCATGAGAATCTCTACAATTAATGTTTCGTAGCATTTTCACCTAAAATTCAAAATAAGCTCGAAATTCGAGAAAATGTTATTATTACTTTCCTTGCCCTACTACCATAGGTAAGGAAAGTATTGCTTTCCAAAAAAAATTAAGGTACCCTAATTTCAAGTTTTCTATACGTTTCAAGGTCCCCTGAGTATAAATTTAAAGAAAATCGTTGGAGCCGTTTTCGAGAAAACCGTGAAAAACATGGTTTTTTAGTCATTATCCGCCATTTTTCTCAAGAATATTACGGAGCTCCTGAAATATTCCCTGAAATGAGACTTATGCCAGTTGATAGAGCTTATAAATAACTATTCATGGTATAAATTTTTAGAGCCATTTTTGAGAAAAACGTGAAAAACATGGTTTTCTAGTAATTATCCGCCATTTTTTCCGCCATCTTGAATTGAATTTTATTGAATTTCTTATTGTTGGATCCTCATGGTATAAGGACCTTAAGTTTAAAATTTCAAGTCAATTGGTTGATTAGGAATGGAGTTATCGTGTTCACAGACATACACACATAGACACACACAGACCAACACCCAAAAATCATGTTTTTGGACTCAGTGGACCTTGAAACGTATAGAAAACTTGAAATTAGGGTACCTTAATTTTTTTTGGAAAGCAATACTTTCCTTACCTATGGTATTAGGGCAAGGAAAGTAAAATATATATTCTCTTAACAAATAAAATATAATTGATTATTTCAAACAAGTTCAGCTAGTTAACTACCTCCATAGAAGGCATTGACAAGACAGAGAATCGGCAACGCTTTTCTCCCATCTTTCTCCACTGCCATTATAACGTGCATCTCACTATAGAAAATTCCACATTCTTCCAGTTGTCAGTTAACGTATTACACAAGTGAGAGGGTTGAACCAATTATTCAGACCAATTTCACAGGGATGATTGTGGCTGAGAGAGAGAGAGCATAAATTGTCGCGGAGAGCATTTTATTATTATTTAATAGGTGGAGAACGGTTATCCATTTCCTCTTTCGAAAAATGCGAGGAAATTCTGATATTGCCAGTCTTTTTGTTCATCACGCAACCAGGCAACCAGGCAGAGGGTGGTGGAAACTTTTTGTCGGTCCTCATGTTATAAGGATCTTAAGTTTAAAATTTCAAGTCGATCGGTTAATTAGGAATGGGGTTATCGTGTTCACAGACATACACACACACCACACACACACACACACACACACACACACACACAACACACACACACACACACACACACACACACACACACACCACACCACACCACACACACACACACACCACACACACACACACACACCCACACAACACACACACACACACCACACACCACACACACACACACACACCACACACACACACACACACACACACACACCACACACACACACACACACACACACACCACACACACACACACACACACACACCCACCACACACACACACCAACACACACCACCACACACACACACACACCCACACACACACACACACCACACACACACACCACACACACCACCACACACACACACACACACACCACACACCACACACACACACAACACACACACACACACACCACACAACACACACACACACACACACACACACACACACACACACACACAACACACACACACACACAACACACACACACACACACACAACACACACCACACACACACCACACACACACACACACAACAAACACACACAGACCAATACCCAAAAATCATGTTTGGACTCAGGGGACCTTGAAACGTATAGAAAACTTGAAATTGGGGTACCTTAATTTTTTTTGGAAAGCAATACTTTCCTTACCTATGGTAGTAGGGCAAGGAACGTAAATAGGACTCAGTCATAGTCGAGATATTTCATCTGTAGAACAGCTGTTTTGACGACTTTTGAAAAAATCATCGAATTTCACAATTTACACAAAGGAAAAAGTACCCTGAAAACAATATTATATATACACATATACAGTAGTCTGATCGTAGTTGCAAATATTTTTCTGCTAATCGTCATTATATTATTCTCATAAATTAATCTCATCTAAGAATGAGGCTCACAGTTCAATGAGCAAGGAAAGTTGTGTGTGTGTACCACACCAGATTTTTTCAATTGCAAACTGTTGGCAACTGTTGATTCTATTTAATCATTCACTATGAAGAGATAGCAGATCTCGTGTGTATCCAGCGTTATTGTCCTGTCACCAGCTGGCTTGGATCTTTGAATAGTGGACTTGAGATGCGCGTGAACACTAGCGTCAGGCGATAAAATTTTCATAACGGCAAGGAAAGTTGTGTGAGTGCGCCGCACCAGATTTTTTCCATTCATTTAAAGAAGCTGATGCCATTTGGAGATATCACACAGACTGTCAGACTGACAGACTTTATGCGCCAACACATGATTTCAGCTGAATAATGCACATTAATTTATAAGTTCTATATTAACTCGCTTCCGTTAACGTCTGTCTTATTAATAATACTACTTGTGATAGCACTTGCTATGATATTTTTTTTGTTCAGAGTGTTAAATTTGTGGGTAGAAGCTACTATTAGTGTAACACTTGATTATTCAAATGTATAGGAACTCATTCATTTCATTTTTGTATAATTTATTAGTATCTTCAAATGTTGAGACCATTGAAACGGCTCGAGATATCGATATGCGGGTTTCGCCATTAATTTTCCTTTGAAATTCTGTATCGAGATCATGTATCATATGAACACCTTTCCATTTGAAAAAAATGAAGCTGGATCCATATAACGGATCCAAGATGGCGGACAAAAGTTTTGAAGGGACATGAAGTATTTCTTTTCAATTGGAATAGGAACTCCATGAAACCCACTACAGAACTGTAATATCATTCTTGTAAAAGATCTCAGAGATCATAACAACAGTTCATGAGTGAATTATTTAACCCAGGAGGTCTCCAGTTATATGTTATCTCACTGTTTCTGTACACGTAGAGATATAATAGGAATAGCATCAGCTGATGAATAGTGAAATGCGCGTGTTCGTGGCGCATGAGTCTGTACGCACCTCAACGTGTGAACACTCCCAGTGAAGAACCATCATATTATTCTCTATCTGAACAGAATGGATTGGAGTTTACCGCCTCAGAATTTATAGAGCAACGATCATATTTATATTAATAATATTGATTGATCATCCTCAGAGGTATTTCCTATATTAATGATAACAATGTGAAATATTTCTTCTATGTTTGGTTTTGATGCATCTAAATTTGAAAATCTACATAGTGAAAAGAATTAAGGACTGAAAATTTTGTGGTTTGAACAACTACAAGACTTAACCTATTACGGACTATGTGTAACTAGTACTTCCTATATACCGGACCTGCGTCTACAAAAAAATGGCCGCCGTAGATGGTGGCCGGCATTGATACTATAAACGGGAACTGGACAAACTGAGAGTTCAATGAACTGAGACGCTCTCTAACAGCTGATAAGTGATTTTTTCTTAGTAGGAGCTCCTATAAGACCATCACATACGGCTCAGGTCAATACCTACTATTACATAAGTAATAGTAGGTATTGCTCAGGTCCATCACATACGGCACCATTTTTTTCTAGGCTCAGATCCGGTAGTATATAGGAGGTCCTGGTGTAACCTTATATAATTTGGGAGAGGAATAGCACAAGGTTACTTTATTTTCTCCTCTCCCTATCATATGCATGATGTACGTATTGTATGAATCAATAAAGCGGTTGCTTTGAACCTGTTTTAACTCGTTCATTCACTCATTTACAGATGGCGAAGTGCTTCTCTACCAGAAACAACTGGAGCAAGATAAAGCTGACAAAGTAAATGACAGAAAAGTGTTTGGACTTCCTGCCTGGTAATAAAGTAGAATGGAAAATGATACTTATAATATGATATGGTAATAAAATAGAATGGAAAATAATACTTAATATGATACAATAGTGAGGTCCAGCTTATAATAGCAGTGATTGATTAGCAATAGTATTGCTATCCTTGTCTGATAGCCGGATAGCACTATCTCTTTCTCGCTTTGCTCTGTTGCCAGATCGTCTTTAAACAATGTAGGATTAATAATTGATTAACAACATATTTTATCTTAATTATGGAAATTCATTATAAAATTTAAAAAAATATAATTTCTTGCTTGATAAAATAATATAATTGATTATTTTGAACGAGAATGTACCTTTAATATTACATCAATAAACCTTCCGCTAACTTCTTTCTCGCTTAGATCTGTTGTCAGATCGTCTTTTAACAATATAGAATTGATAATTAATTAACAATAAATTTCATTTTGATTATGAAGTTCTTGAAAAATATAATTTCTCACTTAATAAAATATAATTGATTCTTTAAAAGGGATGAACAGTTAATATTACAGAAATGGGCCCGTTCGTTCTGTGTACATGGAATGTGGTAAATTGTCCGATTCACAATTTACCAGGTAAAAAGTTCCGCGTTCCATGGGAAGAATTTTGACAGATTCTGTACCAGAAACCAGTTCCAGTTCCAAGTTCCTGCCCCACAGTCGAAGCGTGGTAAATTGTTCGACCTGGTACTATCTGAGCTCTCATTGGTTGATTATAGTAGTCTGCCTGCTTCTATGCGCATGCGCTGATAGTTTGTTTCTTTACCATAGAATACATAATCAACAATATGATGTTTGATAACCATTCATTAAATGATTTTCTCTCTATAGAAAATTTGAGAGTAATGGAATAAAAGAAATGCACATTTTTCTAGACGGTAAGTTTGTAAAACAGCCTTTCTTCATTCACGCAGCTAGTAAACGACACATTTTAGTGTAAATCAACTTTATATTATGTGCGCGCCAAAAGCTTGAACCAACTATTTTGATAGGGCGTTCCATGGGAACATTTTGCACTAGTCATGTAATGGAACAATTCACGAATTGGAACTGGAACAATTCACTGTACATAGAACGTACACAATAAGCCTGCATCAGCTACCGTCTATAGAAGGCATTGACAAGACAGAGGATCGGCAACGTTATTCTGCCATGTTTCTCCACTGTCATTATAACGTGGACCTCACTATAGACCAAATCATTCCTCTAAATCCCGAGACACTCACATTCTTCAAATACATCCCTGCCAGTTTGATCATTTAATTCAATAAGAGTGAAAACCTGGTGTGGCGCACTCAAACAACTTTCCTTGCCGTTATGAAAATTGATCACCTGACGCTAGTGTTCACGCGCATCTCAAGTCTACTATTCTAAGATCTGAGCCAGCTGGTGACAGGACAATAACGCTGCAGACACACGAGGTCTGCTATCTCTTCATAGTGAATGATTTAATAGAATCAACAGTTGCCAACAGTTTGCAATTGAATAATCACATTTTCTCGAATTTCGAGCTTATTTCCATTTTTAGGTGAAAATGTTACTGAACATTGATTGTAGAGATTTTTATGCCCAATCCTTTCCACTTGAAATTTTTTGTTTAAATTGTATCTGAAGACTGATAATTGGGAATCTAAAATCAAACTTTGCAAAGATGGGGCGAAGCTCCATAAATTTTTACAGATATGGGACTTGTGGCAGTTGATAGAACTTATCAATGTATATTATAGGTATGAATTTGATAAAAATCGTTGGAGCCGTTTTCAAGAAAAATCGTGAAAAACCCTGTTTTTGCCATTTTAGCCGCCATCTTGAATTGCATTTGATTGAAATTAGTCGTGTCGGATACTTATAGTGTAAGGACCTTAAGTTCCAAATATCAAGTCATTCCGTTGATTGGGAGACGAGATATCGTGTACACAGACGCACATACACACACACACCACACACACACCACACAACACACACACACACACACACCACACACACACACACACACACACCACACACACACACCACACACACACCACACACACACACACACACCACACACACACACACACACACACACAACACACACCACACACACACCACAACACACCCACACACACCACACACACACCACAACACACACACACCACACATACTACCAATACCCAAAAACCACTTTTTTGGACTCATGGACCTTGAAACGTATAGAAATTTAGAAATTAGGGTACCTTAAATTTTTTTGGAAAACAATACTTTCCTTACCTACGGTAATAGGGCAAGGAAAGTAAAATCAACAATTCAGTTCCTAGTTGGAATCTGAATATTGTTATTCTGTGGGAAGAATTTATTTCACAATTTCAAAGCCAAGCAATATTTCTTGAACAATATAACAGAATAATACATTATGTAGTTCAATCTATGATGATAACAGCTGATGAATTTGGAAATTGGTGAATCTGGACCCCGTAAAATGGCGATTTTGCAATGCATCACGGGATTGTGTCATGACCTGTATTTATAGACCTTGTTGAATGATAGACAAGGATAGCAATACCATTGGTAATCAAACACTGCCATTATATCGTGGACCTACTAATTCTCTACTGGATAATCGATGCTCTACTGTCTCTCCTTGGTTCATACTTGGAGCCGGCTGTATTAACACAATTAATTGACCGAGCGAAGTGAGGTCCAAGATTCAAGTCGACGGTTTGGCATTTCTCGTAATGTTTAAATATGTTTGAATGTTTATATGTTGCGCATTTACGGCGAAACGCGGTAATAGATTTTCATGAAATTTGACAGATATGTTCCCTTTTACTTTCCTTGCCCTATTACCATAGGTAATGAAAGTATTGCTTTCCGAAAAAAATTAAGGTACCCCAATTTCTAAATTTCTACACGTTTCAAGGTCCCCTGAGTCCAAAAAAGTGGTTTTTGGGTATTTGTCTGTAAGTGTGTGTGTGTGTGTGTGTGTGTGTGTGTGTGTGTGTGTGTGTGTGTGTGTGGTGTGTGTGTGTGTGTGTGTGTGTATGAGTGTATGTGCGTCTGTGTACACTATATCTCATCTCCCAATTAACGGAATGACTTGAAATTTGGAACTTAAGGTCCTTACGATATAAGTATCCTACACGAACAATTTCGATCTGATGCAATTCAAAATGGCGGCTAAAATGGCGAAAATGTTGTCAAAAACATTTTGCAATTTTCTCGAAAACGGCTCCAACGATTTTGATCAAATTCATACCTAAAATAGTAATCGATAAGCTCTATCAACTGCCACAAGTCCCATATCTGTAAAAATTTCAGGAGCTTCGCACCATCAATGCAGATAGATTCCCAATTATCAGGCTTCAGATACAATTGGAACGAAAAAATCAAGTGGAGTAGATTGAGCATGAAAATCTCTACAATTAATGTTTAGTAACATTTTCACCTAAAATTGAAAATAAGCTTTAAATTCGAGAAAATGTGATTATTCAATTGCAAATTATTGTTGATTCGATTAAATCATTCACTATGAAGAGATAGCAGACCTCATGTGTGTCTCCAGCGTTATTGCCCTGTCACCAGCTGGCTCAAATCTTTGAATAGTAGACTTGAGATGCGCGGGAACACTAGCGTCAGGTGATCAATTTTCATAACGGCAAGGAAAGTTGTGTGAGTGCGCCACATCAGATTTTTTAATTGCGCGTCGACGTATATGGAAATTTTGCATTTCAAGTATAATATAAAAGGAAAAAGGAGCCTCCTTCATACGCCAATATTAGATTAAAAATCAGACTATAGAATTATTCATCATAAATCAGCTGACAAGTGATTACACAGATGTGTGGAGAAGCCAGTCTATTACTGTATTTCCATAAGGTCTATAGTTTCAATCAGGTATTTGTGAATGAGAATACTGCGTGAGGTCTACTGTTCACAGAACTACTAGTTTAGTAATTTTAAAAACAGTTTGTACATGTTTTGCGTGCTTGCCTACTAATGGTTTGTTGAAATGTTTCAGGGTTTCCACTCCACGTGGATGGTGGCGCTCATCTAAAGGACTCATAAAATTGGTCCCTGGTTTTCGAAAATCAATCAAAGCAGAAGAAAAAAAAGAAGATTAAGATGCTATGTTCTTGTACAGTACGGTAATTGAGTTTGAGTTTGTTACTTAATCTGCTGAATCATATTATTTCTCTATACATTTCTGATGAATTTTCGTTCATAGTTTATTATGATAGATACTTTTACTAGGAATACTTACTAAAGTAATTATAGTTGATGACGTACTATCTTAGTTTTTCTGAAAAATATTAATAATTATTGTTAATAGTAATAAAGAGTTAGTTAAGAGTTAATTATAATCTCCTTCTTCTTCTCTTTTTTTCTTTTTCTTCCTCTTCTTCTTTTTCTTCCTCTTCTTCTTCTTCTTCTTCTCCTTTCTCTTCTTTTTCCTCTTCTCCTCCTTTTTCTTTTTCTTCTTCTTCTTCTTCTTCTTTTCTTCTTCTTCTCTTCTTCTTCTTCTTCTTCTTCTTCTTCTTCTTCTTCTTCTTCTTCTTCTCATTCTACGTTTTCTTCTTCTTCTTCTTCTTCTTCTTCTTCTTCTTCTTCTTCTTCTTCTTCTTCTTCTTCTTCTCTTCTTCTTCTTCTTCTTCTTCTTCTTCTTCTCTTCTTCTTCTCTTCTTCTTCTTCTTCTTCTTCCTTATTTGTGGATTATTTGTGATTTATTGTAAATATATTGTATATTGTAGTGCGAGTATTTGAAATAATTTTGTAATCCATATTCTGTTGTCCATGAATGTCGTTTTCCATTCCAATAACAAAATGAATTCTGCTAAAGTTTCTGCTATATCTATATTCAATTATAATATAATAGTTTGTAATTATTAATTGATTATAATCATATAAGAATAGTACAAATATAGTAATTAAATTACTATATTTAATTTCAATAATAGTTGATAATATTCAATATTAATTATCCTTATTATTTAGTGATAGCTTTTACAAATACGATTGTGATGTTTTCCTTGTGTAATGGTGATGGTATTGAAATAAATTCATTATGGGTTCGTGTTCTTTCAAGATTTACTCATCTCTTGGTTTATTTAAAAAGTGTGTGATCAGAACTTCATCAATCAGACTGAGTGTCCATGTAGTTGAGTTATCAGTGTGAATTTTTATCGTGAGAAATATATTTTTCAGTTGAAGAATAATTCTCTCACATCAAGATATTGCTAACTTGCGTTCGCACTCAGTCTATTTCGGACTAGGTGTTACGTTATCTAAATTTGGGAAAGGAATGAGGTCACATTGTGGAAATTTGGGAGAGGAATAAGGTCACCTTGTGAAAATTTGTCCCAAATTTGGGAGAGAAATAAGGTCACCTTGTGCAAATTTGTCCCAAATTTGGGAGAGGAATAGCACAAGGTTACCTTATTCCTCTCCCTATCGTTTCGATAGTGTATTTATTGTATAAATGAATAAAGAATAGAGTCGGTCAGTTTTCAATTTTACGCACAGTTGAGGTATTCTCATGGAGCTGAATTTCCGTTAGCTATGGAAAATACCCTGTTATTTGGGAATATTTCAAACTTGTATTTCCCTGTTTCCACAGAATTATGTTCTGTCTTCCATAGTGAGGTCCACGTTATAATTGAAGGCTCCAGAATGAAAACCAGGTATCAACCAAAAAGTAAATTTTACATGAGAGCAAGAAAACCTATTCTTGATGATCTACTTATTTTCAATGAAAAGTAATTACATACATTAATCTAGTGGCAAAGACCAGTCTTTCACAGTACATTATTGTTGAGAAAAATTTCTAGTTTCTGAGAAAAAGTTGAAAAATGGGTTTGGATATACCTGGTTTTCAATCTCAATGGCCTTTTTTCAAGATTTTAATGAATTCAATGATATTTTTGTTACTAATTCATAAAAACAAAAAGATTTATCCATTTTCTACTTGTTTTATTACTGAAATTCAGGGGTTAGAAAAAAAATTGAAATTGGAGATATCTTGTTTTCATTGTCAACCACTCAATTGCAGTGTTTGATTAGCAATGGTATTGCTATCCTTGTCTATCATTCAACAAAGCGGATAGCGCTATCTCTTTCTAGCTTTGCTCTGCTGCCAGATCGTCTTTCAAGAATGTAGAATTAACTAGTAGTTCTGTGAACAGTAGACCTCGCTCTCAGTGAGTTACATTGACCTGTTGTTATGTTTTCTCAAAAATTAATAAATTATTTATCAATTAAAAATGTCTAGAAAAAATCCTTAATAAACATAGAGATTTCTGTCCTATATCGTACCGTGACGTGTCGTCCCGGAATGTGAGTGTGAGCGCTGTTATCAGATCTGACTGCAACTGTCTACAACGTTCATGGAGAGATACATTTTCAAGATGTTCGATGTTTTTGAACGGATAGTATTATAGTCCACTAGACAGCTGATTTATGATGAATAATTCTATAGTCTGTCTTTTACGGTAATATTAGCGTATGAAGGAGGCTCCTTTTTCCTATTATATTATCCTTGAAATACAAAATTTCGAAAAACCTTGTATATACGTGGACGCGCAATTCAAAAAGGAACATACCTGTCAAATTTCATGAAAATCTATTACGGCGTTTCGCCGTAAATGCACAACATAAAAACATTAAACATTAAACATTTAAACATTTAAACATTTAAACATTTAAACATTTAAACATTTAACATTTAAACATTTAAACATTTAAACATTTAAACATTTAAACATTAAACATTTAAACATTTAAACATTTAAACATTTAAACATTTAAACATTTAAACATTTAAACATTTAAACATTTAAACATTTAAACATTAAACATTTAAACATTTAAACATTTAAACATTTAACATTTAAACATTTAACATTTAAACATTTAAACATTTAAACATTTAAACATTTAACATTTAAACATTTAAACATTTAAACATTTAAACATTTAAACATTTAAAAATTTAAACATTTAAACATTTAAACATTTAAACATTAAACATTTAAACATTTAAACATTTAAACATTTAAACATTTAAACATTTAACATTTAAACATTTAAACATATAAACATTTAAACATTTAAACATTTAAACTTTAAACATTTAAACATTATACATTTAAACATATAACATTTAAACATTTAACATTTAAACATTTAAACATTTAAACATTTAAACATTTAAACATTAAACATTTAAACATTTAAACATTTAAACATTTAACATTTAAACATTTAAACATTTAAACATTTAAACTTTAAACATTTAAACATTTAAACATTTAAACATTTAAACATTTAAACATTTAAACATTTAAACATTTAAACATTTAAACATTTAAACATTTAAACATTCAAACATTTAAACATTTAAACATTTAAACATTCAAGCATTAAACATTCAAACATTTTAAACATTAAGAGAAATGCCAAACCGGCGACTTGAATCTTAGACCTCACTTCGCTCGGTCAATGATTAATCAAAAAAATAGTGCATCTTGATTATGAAAATTCCTTATGAAATTTTTGAAAAATATAATTTATTCCTTAATAAAATATAACGTGGACCTGACTATAGTGAACAGTTGTCTCGTTGGTAGAAGGGTAACATAATTTGTGTGGAAACTGCAGTTCCAATCAAGCCGCGGCCGGAATCACATTAGAATCCAGAGGTAGCCTCGGGGGTCCAAGATTAACGTGTTATGGTGCGTACAGATATACGCGATCGAACACGCTCCGCACTCGCTCCGATCTAAACCGTTCGCTAGAGGATTGAATTATGTTCGAAGGATGATCGCGCGCTTGTCGTATTGTTGACTTCCCTACAACCTAACCTCACAAAATGTGAAACGTTCAATCCAGCTGATCGGGTGACGAAACTAAATAAAATATTCTGACCTGGGGATTGCTGGGTAGCCTAATAATACATTATTTTTATATAATGAACTAGCCGTCAGGCTCGCTTCGCTCGCCATATCCGTCTAGCCAGGGGGCTCCGCCCCCTTGACCCCCGACTGGATCGTCCAAAACTGAGATCAGCGGGCTCGCTTTGCTCGCCTGCATGTAGACCTCAGCGGAACCTCTGTACCGATTTCCGGACCCCCGACTGGATTGTCCAAAAATGAGATCAGCGGGCTCGCTTCGCTCGCCTGCATGTAGACCTCAGCGGAACCTCTGTACCAATTTGAACGTATTATGTCAATTTGATCTCGAAAAACACCTGTTATTATATCGGCGTATCTTTGGCGAACAAAATTCTTCCACCTCAGCTAAACCTGTGTACTGATTTTTTTAAATTTCCAAGCAAGCCGCGACCGGAATGAGACATAAGCTATGAAAGAGACATGTGTTAGACCATTACATAAAGGAGGCGACAAAACAAATGCCACCAATTACAGGCCTATTTCACTTATAAGCAATATTTCTAAGATTTTGGAAAAACTGGTAAAGAAACGTCTTGTGAATTACATGGAAAAAAACAACTTACTATCTAGGAATCAATTTGGTTTTCGTGAGGGGAGGAGTACAGAAGATGCGGTATTAGAATTGTCAAATTTTGTCACAGATAAGCTAGAAAATAACAAAAAATGTGCAGCAGTGTTCCTGGACCTAGCAAAAGCTTTTGACACTGTTAATCACAGTTTGCTGCTGAAGAAATTAGAAGCCATGGGAATTAGAGGAGTTCCTCTAGCATGGTTTAGATCATACCTCTGTGACCGGCGTCAAAAAGTCAATTTTGAAGAACATCTCAGTTCAGAGGAAACGATGAAGTTTGGGATTCCCCAAGGAACAGTTCTTGGGCCAATTCTGTATTTGGCATATGCAAATGAGCTATGTTCAGTTAAGATAAGAGGAAGAGTAATAGCTTTTGCTGATGATACGTGTATACTATTTGAAGGAAACACCTGGGAGGAAGTTTTTAATCTGGCACAGGAAGAATTGATCAAAGTCGATAAATGGTTAAGAGAAAATTTGCTTACAGTAATGCAACAAAAACGAAATTTTTAGCCTTTTCTCTGACAGAACGGACGAGACCACCGGATTCTTCAATAATCCTGCATCACTGTGGAAGCACCAACAACCCGTGTGATTGCCCTTCAATTCAACAAGTCAATGAAATAAAATATTTAGGAACAATAGTGGACAACAAATTCAAATGGGACAAGCACATTAATCTATCAATTACCCGGATCAGGAAGCTTCTCTACAAATTCTATCAACTCCGTAAAATCCTCAACTATGAGACATTAAAAACTGTTTATTTTCTTTAGTGCAATCAATTTTAAGATACGTCATAATTATCTGGGGAGCTACGAATTTGACACATGTTGAACCTCTCTATAAACTTCAAAAACGAATACTAAAAATAATAGCTTCAAGGAGAATCAATTCCCCACGAACATTCTTTTCAAGGACAGTAAAGTACTGAGTGTAAGACAACTCTACATCCAGGCTATCATCACGCGAATGAGGAGAAACAACGAACACATAAGACTGGCAGATCATAACCATCAAACAAGGCAGAGAAACACGTATTCAATAGTACCAAGGATGAACACTACATTTGGGCAAAGAAACTACACATATTTGGGACCAAAAATTTATAATTCAATACCAAGTTACATTAGGGAAGAATTCAATAGACACAGGTTCAAGAAAAGTTTATTTTCCTGGTTGGTTGATATTGGAGTGGAAAATTGTGAAAATTTAGTTAGACTGTAAATATTGAAACTATTTATTCTTCATTCCACTCTTTACTGTTATTCATTTTTTCTAAAAATAACCTTTCTTATTATTATCCTTAATAGAACATTAATATTTATTTACTAATTCCATAATTTTGTTTGTTTGTATTATACATTTTTACTAATTTTATTATAAAAAACTTTAATCCCATATCAGTGAATGAAGTTTGTAAATAGTAATTATTACACGCAATAAGCAACTAATTACTTATACCCCAACACATATAATATATAGTGGGGTGTATATTTATTCATTAAAATTATCATTCATTCATTGTTGAAACACCGCTGATTTATGTAGTTATATTACAATACTATATTATCAATATTCTAATGTTGCATTCAATCTTCATTGTAATTAATAAGTTTTCATAATATGTGGAATTGGTTGCATAATTTGGCTGTTGTACTGTAATTTATTGTAGATTCGTGTATGAACCAGAATGTATTGTAACTTACTTGAATAAATAAAATTTGAAATTTGAAATTTGAAATTTGAAATTTGAAATTTGAATCATATTATAATCCAGAGGTAGCCTCGGGGGTCCAAGATTAACGTGTTAAGGTGCGTACAGATAACGCGCCTCGAACACGCTCCGCACTCGCGGAACCACCCTTTAAACCCTTTAAAACCACCCTTAGAGTTGAAATATTGCCAAAAGATTTCTTAGTGCGCCTCTAAAGGGCCAACTGAACATACCTACCAATTGAACGTTTTTGGTCCGGTAGATTTTTTAGTTCTGCGAGTGAGTGAGTCAGTCAGTCAGTCAGTCAGTGAGTGAGTGTCATTTCGCTTTTATATATAGATTGATGATAATTATTTTTCCTCCACCTACTGTCAAAAGTACTTACTTTACTCCCTGAAACATGATACTAAAGTGTCACTTTTTCGCTCTCGGTACTAAAAAACAGAAAAACTCCCTAGGGAGTAAAAGTGACTCCATTTAAATAACATGGGAAGCATCTCTATTTTAAAAACGTACATTTGGAATGGGTCAGAAGCTCTAAGCTCAGATGAGAAAGCATATAGAGTAGTTATTAAACCAACTTAATTCAATACCTCAACCAGACATTTGATCGATATATGAAATTTATGTTTGTATGCTGAAATTATTATTACAAACTTCATATCACTATACTAAAAAAAATGTATATATTTTTTCTTTTATTCCATGTTATTCAAAATATCAGCCAACGAATATTACTTATTAACTAATCAAATTTGAAACGGGAACTTCATCATAGCTGTAGTTTTGGCTGTCATTGTTGTTACAACTTTAGCCGACAGATAGTGCTGTCGGAGGAGAACTATGATTACAAGCCAGCTGTTTCTGTTTACTTTTTAGATTATGTTGTAACACATTGTTTGGTCACATACGTTTTTAAAAATTATTTTATTAGCAGTTTTTATAAAAATGTAGGTGGAGGAAAAATGTTGTGTATATCACGAGTGAAAAATGTTTTTTCTCCCTCAGGAAAATTGTTGCCCTCGGCTTCGCCTCGGTCTTCAAACTTTTCCCTCAGGGAGAAAAAACAGCACTTTTCACTCTAGATATACAAATAACTAATGTTTGTTGCATTTATAATGTTTTATTACGAAAAATGTTATGTCTCTTAATGTTTTGAAAGGTGAAAGGCTTGGTTGGGATTTCGGCTTCTTTCTTCTAAATTCTAAGCTGGTACCTATTATTGAAAATATTTTTATAATTTTATATTATTTAATTTTGTTGATTAAATAATTAATTTTGATAATCATATACGCCAACACAGAGATCGTAACATTAACAAAAATTACAAACAAAAACGTTGACCGCGCATGCGCAACTATTGGTTAGTTCGACCTAGGAACTAGCCAAGATCGAGCTCTGTTACACGCTCTACTCGCGTACCGCTCTTGCTCCACCTGCGATCATCAATCGATCTGCTCGAGTGACGTTCGATTGCGGAGCAGAGCGAAAGTCTGTACGCACCTTTAAATTTGTTGAAATGTATTGTGTATTAATATATTATGTTGAAGTAATTTATCAATTACTAGCAGGAACCCCGTGCTCCGCAAGGGTGTATTTTGAAACCTGACTAACTGAAAACTTGACGTAATGAAATCTTGAAGAATTTAGAAATAACTTAAAACCTAACCTATAACCATCCTCGGTTGATTAAGAATCTATATACAAAATTTCAAGTTAATCAGTTGAGTAGTTGAGACGTGATGATGCGTCAAACATAATTTTCCTATCCCGTACGTTTGTGAGCCAGTTCTTTCCCTTATTATAGTATAGATTAGTGAAATGAAATGTGTGAATATTTATTGAAAACATTAGTGTAGTTAAAATTTCAATAGTGATTAATTAATTGAACGATGCTGAGTTCCATTGTATCTTCTCACTCTTGTTTTCAAACACCAAATTCAGTCCCTAGTATTATAGATTTATTTATTAATTTCATTGACAATCACAAATCATAATTAATAAATTATGAATAGATTATTATAAATTTATAATAGAAGAATAATTTTTTTATTCATTTTTTTCTCACATTATAATAATGATAGTTTATACAGATTGAAGTAATCATTATAATTATATCATACATGATATACGGTAATACATATCATACATGCATTGAGAATCTTTCTACTTTCCTTGCCCTATTACCATAGGTAAGGAAAGTATTGCTTTCCGAAAAAAATTAAGGTACCCAAATTTCTAAATTTCTATACGTTTCAAGGTCCCCTGAGTCCAAAAAAGTGGTTTTTGGGCATTGGTCTGTATGTGTGTGTGTGTGTGTGTGTGTGTGTGTGGTGTGTGTGTGTGGTGTGTGTGTGTGTGTGTGTGTGTGTGTGTGTGTGTGGTGTGTGTGTGTATGAGTGTATGTGCGTCTGTGTACACGATATCTCATCTCCCAACTAACGGAATGACTTGAAATTTGGAACTTAAGGTCCTTACACTATAAGGATCCGACACGAACAATTTCGATCAAATGCAATTCAAGATGGCGGGTAAAATAGCGAAAATGTTGTCAAAAACAAGGTTTTTCGCAATTTTCTCGAAAACGGCTCCAACGATTTTGATCAAATTTATACTTGAAATAGTCACTGATAAGCTCTATCAACTGCCATAAGTCTCATATCTGTAAAAATTTCAGGAGCATTGCACCATCTATGCAAATTTTGGTTTTAGATTCCCAATTATCAGGCTTCAGATACAATTTAAACAGAAAAATTCAAGTGGAAAAGATTGAGCATGATAATCTCTTCAATTAATGTTCAGTAACATTTCCAACTATAATTTGAAATAAGCTCAAAATTCGAGAAAATAAGATTATTCAATTGCAAACTGTTGGCAACTTGGCGACTGTTGATTCTATTGAATCATTCACTATGAAGAGATAGCAGACTTCGTGTGTTTGCAGCGCTATTGTCCTGTCACCAGCTGGCTCAGATCTTAGAAAAGTAGACTTGAGATGCGCGGGAACACTAGCGTCAGTTGATAAATTTTCACAACGGCAAGGAAAGTTGTGCGAGTGCACCACACCAGATTTTTAGATCTTCCTATTATAACGTTGTGGCTGCCCCATGAAGCTAATTTCAGCTCATATTGGGTCATTGTTCATACTCAGAAATATTTTTGCATATAATAACTAGTAGTTCTGTTAACAGTAGACCTCGCGCAGTTCCTAACCACAGTCTCCTCTAATACTGTCCATCAGAGTAAATTCTGTCCTGTCCTGTCGTGTCGGCTAGATATCGGTGTATAAACGACTAATGGCTGTTTGGGTTGTTGTATCGACAATGCTAATAATTTGATGTAAACAGGTATATGCTACTATCATCAAAAGCTTACCCAGTTGAAAGCAGAGGAAAGTCGGGAGAATGCTTCAAGTTATCAATTGCATGCCTCACTGCATGCAATTAATAGTCCACACAACAGCTGTTTTTTTCATTAAGTTATATTGAGATATTGAATTGCATGCGTCAATGCATGCAATTAATAAATCCACTCGACAGCTGATTTATGATAAATAATTCAATAGTCTGATTTTTACTCTAATATTGGCGTATGAAGGAGGCTCCTTTTCCTTCTATATTATCCTTGAAATGCAAAATTTCCAAAAACCTTGTATATACGTCGATGCGCAATTAAAAAAGGAACATACCTGTCAAATTTCATGAAAATCTATTACCGCGTTTCGCCGTAAATGCGCAACATATAAACATAAAAGAGAAATGCAAAACCGTCGAGTTGGATCTTAGACCTCACTTCGCTCGGTCAATAAAAGAGTTGAAGTTATTCTAGAGTCAACGTCTATCCATAACCCGAATATCAACAAAATCTGGGAGATAAATTTTTTTCATAAAATCCATGAATTCAAGAATTTTTGCGAAAATAGTCAAAAATTAAAATTGCTCACTCTCAGGAATGATAGGTACTACTTGACGAGAGGAACAATTATATGTCACCACATTGGCCAAATACATCTCTATTCTTGATTTTTAAGCATTTGAAGATGAGTGATTTCTCTGATCTGTGATAAGAGGAAAGATTTTATGTTTCAGTGGATAACTCACACTGTATTGTAGCAAAACGTCTCATATTATAGCACCACACTTGTTAGGTCAACCTCTATCCATAGCCCCTATATCAACCAAATCTGGGAGATTTGCATTTTTCATGAAATCCATGAATAAGATATCATGCGAGTAAGGCCCGCCGCAAAGTAGACCCACGCTAATCCACGAATAGCAACCCACGCCGTGGGATGTTTTGAAAACCATTGCTAGGCTTCTCCAGACATCTGTGTAATGATAATAATACATGCAATGAATAATCCACTTGTCAGCTGATTGATCTATATATATAAAAGCGAAATGGCACTCACTGACTGACTGACTCACTCACTCACTCACTCACTCGCATAACTAAAAATCTACCGGACCAAAAACGTTCAAATTTGGTAGGTATGTTCAGTCGGCCCTTTAGAGGCGCACTAAGAAATCTTTTGGCAATATTTTAACTCTAAGAGTTGTGTTTTAAGGGTTTAAAGTTCGTCTTTTAGCATATATATTCTTCTTCTCCCAATCTCTTAATTATAATTGAAATTTCCATATCATATGTTACTATAGAACCATAATCTAGATAGAGTACCTCTTCGAAACAGTTGTTAACTGGCAACTAAATTAATAATTTTGTCAGGTTGGCATTAAGTTGAGTTGACGTTGTTAGGTTGGCACCAAGTTGAAGATTTAAATGCATTTATCGCGGAATAATTGATTGGGCACTGCTACTTCAATTCTGGGAATATTATATTACTAGCCATCAGGCTCGCTTCGCTCGCCATATCCGTTTAGCCAGACGTTTAGTCTGGACCCCCGACTGGATTGTCCTAACATCGTAAAAATGCAGGCGAGCGAAGCGAGCCTGCTAATCTCATTCTTGGACAATCCAGTCGGGGGTCCAGGGGCGGAGCCCCCTGGCTAGACGGATATGGCGAGCGAAGCGAGCCTGACGGCTAGTTAATAGTTATGAATAATTCTATAGCAATGGTTTACAAAACATCCCATGGCGTGGGTTGCATTTCGTGGATTAGTGTGGGTCTACTTTGCGGCGAGCCTAATGCGGGGTGGCCTATCCTCCTCCTTATAAACATTATAATTTTGACCACTGTATTAATCATATTTGATAATATTTAGCTGTTTAGTTCATTTGATTATTTTTATTCACCTATTAAATTAGTTTTTTCGAATGTGAGGATATTGATACTGATGGACACGCATAATAATACCATGACTGCAAAACAAAATATTGAAACCAAAAACCTTAAAGCTGTGATAAGACCAAATTTATTTATAAAATGTTTATAACTCAATCATTTTAAATTATATTAGATTGAACATAACTTATCATGCACATGATGAAGATATGTGTTTGTCAACTTCCGTTCAATCTAATAGAATCTATTAGGATTAAGTTATTAACATTTTGTTTATAAATATAAAGAAAATAAAAATTTCAGTACCCTTTTTTTTAAATATTTATTCACAACATGTTTCGGTCATTTATGCCATTTTCAAACGATATAACTTTGTTTATTACTTTATTACTTATTTTGTTTATAACTTTGGTGTAAACCCAGCTTAAAGTTGCTCTTTAAGGCCTCTTCAAGGTCTTCGATTGAAACTATAGACCTTATACAAATACAGTAATAGACTGGCTTCTCCACACATCTGTGTAATCACTTGTCAGCTGATTTATGATGAATGATTCTATAGTCTGATTTTTACTCTAATATTGGCGTATGAGGGAGGCTCCTTTTTCCTTTTATATTATCCTTGAAATGCAAAATTTCCAGAAACCTTGTATATACGTCGACGCGCAATTTAAAAAGGAACATACCTGGCAAATTTCATGAAAATCTATTACCGCGTTTCGCCGTAAATGCGCAACATATAAACATTCAAACATTAAGAGAAATGCCAAACCGTCGACGGTTTTCGAGCTCACTTCGTTCGGTCAATAAAATAAAATTATATCTGATCGATAGAACTGAAAAATTGGATGAAATGAAAAACATGGATGAAATGAAACGATTATGTTTGTATTGATGTTAAATATACATAATAAATGATACACCATATTCACAATCATGTGTTTAATTATTCAACATCATCATTTATATTATCGAGCTATGTTGAGGGTTAAAAGTAAACCTAATCTACACTGTTTACTTTATTGATTTTTCAAGTATTCGCTGTTTACTTTTTTAATTTTACAAGCCTCCACTGAAGAAAATTTGGTTACAATGCTGAGGTGATAACTGATAAGAGATCTTGAGTTAGGTATGATGAAAATATTTATTAACTATCATTTAGGGCCGGTTTTCGAGCTCGGAATGCAGCTAGGTTCTAGACTTCAACAGCTGGAGTCAGAAAATTGGCTTTCCGAAACGGGGCGTAGTTGCAGTTTTTAACATAATCTCTATTTTCTCATTTCTATCATAGGAAACGTTTTTCCTTGACGAAATGAAACATTGCTAGATAATTCAAAATAGCTGAAAATTTACTCTATTTTACGTTCAATTTTAAGTTTTTAGAAATTTAAATATTGGACTGCGACTACGCCCCGTTTTGGAAAGCAAATTTTCTGACTCCAGCTGTTTAAAGTCTAGAACTTAGATAATCCTGAGCTCGGGAGCCGGACCTTAAAATTAGTTGTAGACGACGTTGATAAACTTGATTTGACAACACTAAGCACTCATCCGTTCCAATTTACATCGGACTACTTTCGTACGGCTGACTATAATAAGAGATTACTTTGAAGTCAGAATAGTGATTTATTTTCTTAGTACATCAAAGTTGAAGGCTTCACAAGGACTCAATCAGTAGCTTAAGGTTAATAGCTATGTCCAAACATAAATAAAAACATATCGAAATAATTCATGGTTTATCAATCAAGATTCTATTCTAATTATTCTGGATTGGTCATACAAGTTTTAGAACTTTCTAATGCTTCAACATAGCTCGCACTACCACTTAAATCCAACAGGCTCACATCAAAATAAAAAATACATCCTTTCTATACAATACTCAAATAGCACGTATATGATACGTAGTTACATATTATAACATGTATATAATATTATGTACAAGAACAAGTACATAGTTTAATATAGTTCTCTAGTCTATAGTGAGGTCCACGTTATAATGGCAGTGTTTGATTAGCAATGGTATTGCTATCCTTGTCTATTATTCAACAAAGCGAATAGCGCTGTCTCTTTCTCGCTATGCTCTGTTGCCAGATCGTCTTTTAAAAATGTAGAATTGATAATTAATTGACAAAATATTTATGAAAAATCATTATATAATTTCTTGCTTAATAAAGTATAATTGATTATTTTAAACCAGAATGAACAGTTATTATTACGTCAATAAACCTGTATCAGCTACCGTCTATAGAAGGCATTGACAAGACAGAGGATCGGCAACGTTGTTCCCCTATCTTTCTCCACTGCCATCATAACGTGGACTCACTATAGGAGAATATTCCCAATAGCAAAAGTTGTAAAAACAGTGCCTTCAAGATAACTTTTCGTGAAAACCTCAAACTGATCATTCCAGATGAATGAGGGTAAGTCGGTCTGTGTATTATTTTACTTTAAAATTGACTCTTGCTAACAAAAATTATAATATAATAATTGTTACTCTCATCTTCAATTAAAACACCTGGGGCCTGTTTCACAAAGGTACAAGTAGGTTACAAGTCTTGTTGCCAACCATGGTTTTGGAGAACAGCTGATTACAAGCGTTTCACAAAAGCAGAATTGTAAACTTGTAGTTACAATGAATTTCTACAAGTTTAGAAGTGATTTGCTTGTTACGAATAAGTGTTTCACAAAAAATAGTCATTGTAGCCAACAATTTTTGTCGAATTTACTTGTTCGTAACTAAGAAATTTTTACAGAAGTGGAAAGCCATGTAAAGGATTTACAAGTGATCATTAAAATGATTTTAAATATTCAATAATTATTTCTAATAATCAAAAATGTCCTATATTCCTCTATAATTCATTATTTTGGAAATATATGCATTAGGAAATTAAATTAAATGAATTTCCAAAATAGTCATTAATGTGTTACCTCATAGGTTATGTGTACTATAGTATATATACACAGTATATAATTATAGTATACATTATATATAGTACATATACTATATATACACACAGTAGGAAAACTATGTAGGTTACAAATTCAGCAATCAATAAAGTAGACTGTACAAAACCATTATATTGCTTTCAAAGTAATTATTAAAAAGTACAAGTAACCTTTTTTAATAATGAAAAAAGGAAATTATCATGAAAATAGGTTATGTTTACTATTGAAGTACTTGTATACTAATTGTAAACTTGTAGATCATACATTTTTGTGAAACGTGATTACTTGTAAACTTGTAACTACAAGTAATTGTGCGTAACCATGATTGGTAACAATACTTGTACCTTTGTGAAATAGGCCCCTGCTGGCATAACATTTTATTACTACTTGTACTTGGAGTAAAGGTCGTTCTTTTCTAAATCAAACTAGTAGTAGTTAAAACGATAACTTATAACCGTTCAATTCCGATTATCCAATAATATTAATATTCTATTTTAGTTGATGAACTTCATGAATTGTTTACAAGGAAAAAATTTACTGAGACTTCAAGATTTTTGTAGGACATCAACTTCAACTCTTTTTCAAAATAATCTAAAGTGTAGACCCTAGTCATGTTGTTAGCGCTTCATAATACAACTCCACCATGAAACTAACCTACCAGTTTTAAATTTAAATTCTTTTTACCACGAAGATTCTTTCAAAAAGTGATAATTCACCATTTGTCGATCAATAACAAAAACTCATTTCAAGCATAATTTACAGAATAACTTTTTATTACAAAATTACCAGATTCAACAATATATTATTACAAAAATCACATCAAGTGTAGAGTGAAGCAATTTATACTGTACATACATATTTATCATCTATCATGAGATTCGAATCCGAAATATTATGCTATTTTCAAAATTAACTGAAGCTAGACTTGCCAAATCTAGAACTTGTTCGATTATTGCGTTGTAAGTATCAATTTTTACAAAATTACACATTGTTTTTATCTCTGGTTGCTTAATTTTATAACAGTACCACTGGTTTCATTATTATAAACTAACAAATAACTTGACTGTGCCACTGATATCCATATGAATAAATTTGAGAAATTTCATCACTTATTTGAAAAGTACCAACACTGCTCTAAGGCTGCTAAACATGGTCTACCGTACACTCTAAGCACCAACACACAATCATGAGTTCAAAGCTTCAACTAGATTTGAATAGCTTGTTTGGTGAGTACCAACATTGTTTTATGGCTGTGAAAAACAGTCCTTTGTTTAGAAGGTACCAACACTGTGAAACTTAATCCTTTGTTTATAAAGTACCATCACTGTTTTATGGCTGTGAAACACAGTCATTTGTTTAGAAAGTACCAACACTGTGAAACTCAATCTTTTGTTTATAAAGTACCAACACTGTTCTATGGCAGTGAAACACAATCCTTTGTTTAGAAAGTACCAACACTGTTTTATGGATGTGAAACAGTCCATTGTTAAGAAGTACCAACACTGGTATGTGGCTGTGAAACACAATCCTTTGTTTAGAAGTACCAACACTGTTCTGTAGCTGTGAAACACAGTCCTTAGGGCTTTGCAAACTATTACTGTTGCTAATGTTGTTTTTGTGTGGCGGAAGCAGTGTAGTTTGACTTCTCGGATCGTTTTTTAGATTTGCTTCCGCGTGGTCAGTAAATTACCTCGTAGACAGTTGCTTTCTTGTCTCCAGATCCGGTCACAATGTACTTGTCGTCAGCTGAGATGTCACAGCTCAGAACTGATGATGACTCTTACCGACCGTCAGTGAGTATGCCAGTCGCGCTTGTCTTTTTCATAGAGTTTGCATGTATATGCGTTAAGAGCAAGACTGACCGCACGTATGCGTATGGTCAGTACTATGCGTTTTACACTGCGTACGAAGAACATCGGTCGGGCTCCTGCGCATCCGTTCCATCGGTCGACTGAAGCGCTATTGACGCAAATAGAAGCTGTCGGGGCTGAACTAACACCTCTGCCCAACAATCAGCTGATATTGAATTGAATAACATAATGAATGAATTCAATCCATAAATATATCATACTTGCTGTCAGGCTCGCTTCGCTCGCCATATCCGTCTAGCAAGGGGGCTCCGCCCCCTGGACCCCCGACTGGATCGTCCAAGAATGAGATCAGCATTTTTCATTTGAGCATTTTTATCATATGTTAGGACGATCCAGTCGGGGGTCCAGACTAAACGTCTGGCTAAACGGATATGGCGAGCGAAGCGAGCCTGACGGCTAGTAATATAATATTCCCAGGAATAGCTCTGATTGGAGTAGCAGTGCCCAATCAATTTTTCCGCGATAAATGCATTTCAATCTTCAACTTGGTGCCAACCTAACAAAGTCAACTCAACTTAATGCCAACCTGACAAAATTATTAATTTAGTTACCAGTTAACAGCTGTTTTGAAGAGGTAGTCTCTCTAGATTAAAGTTCTATATTAACATATGGTATGGACATTTTTCAATTATAATTGAGAGATTGGAATAAGAAGAATATACATGCTAAAAGACGAACTTTAAACCCTTAAAAACCACCCTTACAGTTAAAATATTGCCAAAAGATTTCTTAGTGCGCCTCTAAAGGGCCAACTGAACATACCTACCAAATTTGAACGTTTTTGGTCCGGTAGATTTTTAGTTCTGCGAGTGAGTCAGTCAGTCAGTGAGTGAGTGCCATTTCGCTTTTATATATAGAAGATTTGAAATCAGAATATTCTATACATTTCTTCAATTATTTCTAACTTTCTGATTAGAAAAATCTTATATTATTATTATTATTATCTATTGTACATTTATTTGGTCTGTAGCTTGAAATGACTGCAAGACTTTTCATTTTCAATGATGATACAGGAGCTCGAAAAAGATTTTGACGTTTCAAGTTGTCTAGTAATTTTGCAGATAACTCATTAAAACTTCTGATAGACATCTTGAAGTGATTAAAAAATTCATCTTCATCCCCAAGCAATGATGTATATATGACACTGAATTCTCCTTGAAATGCTCCTTGGGCGACCACCGGGTGAACTTGATATTTACGTCTTTTGTTCCTTCGTTTATGAAGATAATAAGCTGCATAATACTATCATAGCTTAAGAATTTAACGTGTTTCGGATGGACACGTTAAGCCGTCGTTCCCGGCTGCCTAAAAAGCAGTCGTTAGATCATGTCAGAGGCTCTGAAATTGATCAGTTGCGACCTGAAAACTCTGACACCAGACCTGAGCCAGCCAGGTCACACGATATTATTATTTTATTATAGCTTAAGAAGTTTTATAAGAGTCAATGTTGTATTGAAATTCGAAATCGGAAATTAAACAACTTGTAAACGCTTCAATTTTGTGAGTCAGATCAGTTCGTTCGTCAAGAGAGCTCTGAATGTGTAAAACTGATGTATGGATGCGTATGGTCAGGATGGTACATACGCACTGACGGTCGGTCAAGCTCTGTAACCGGCCTTACCCTTACAACAAACTGACAATCTCTGGATAGCAGCGCTCATTTTATACCAGGACGTAGCGGCCAGCCAGTCTACAGATGGAAATATTGCCTCTTGGCGCTCATAAAATTTCTTTCTTGCTGTTCACCCTGTTGTCAATATTTTCAGTGGCAGAAGTCTTCGGGGTTATTTACTGCATTTAATTGAGATTTTCGTTCAATAATGATTAAATAAATAAATGTTTATTTCCCAATAAAACTAAAACTACTACATCAATTACAGAAAATATTACATAGTTTACAATTACATACAATAGTTAGTTTCAGAAATTTGTTATAATGTGTCTTCTACATGATTAGTGTTTTCTGTAATGATTATTGATATTGTGGATTTTTCAATAAAATTGAGAATCATAAAATTGACTGAATTTCGTCAATATTCTAGAACAGCCAAACATGACTGTGTTAGTTCCAAAGCAAGACTGTGGTTCTGTTAAAGTGGCGTACAGGTGCGCCGCGAACATGAGCAATTCACTTTCAATCAGCTGATTATATCTGTATTTTTACAGAAACGGTAAGATACAGATATATAAAAAGCTTGGCATCAGCTGATTAAAAGTGGATTGCTCATGTTCGCGGCGCGTAAATCTGTACGCACCTTAAGGCTCAACTCACACTTACGCGACTCAGGTAGAGAAGAGACTCGACTCCAATCGAGAGCATTTGTTTCCAAATGGTGACAATCAGACCAGTCGATTCTAGTCTCCTCGACGTCACCATTTGAAAACACATGCTCTCGACCAGAGTCAAGTCTCTTCTCGACCTGAGTCGCGTAAGTGTGAGTTTAGCCCAAGTTACTCGAGTGGAGGGTCTCAGTTCCTCGAAATTCCAGTTTATCTAGTTTCAATTGCTTTCAGAAAAAGCAGAGGACACAGTATCATATAATATTCGATTGCTATTTATAATAAATTTGTCATAATACCAGCATTAAAAAACAAAAAAAACGAATGCCCTAATCCAACTTTTGAAACATAATATTCTTCTCTATATCTATAAAAGGCTAAGCCCCGACAGACTGAAATCACACCACAGCCCGAACTACTGAGCCTAAAAACTTGAAATTTTGCAAAATTGTTTATGATAGCCTCAAAACATCCACTAAGAAAGGATTTTCAGAAATTTGCCCCCCTGAGGGAGCTGGGGCCCCAAAAAAATTTTGTACTTTTTAACCGCTCATTGCACAACAAATTAATGACGAACTTTTTTGTTCAGCTATGGAAAATAATTGAATCTATGCAGGAAAATTCTGATCAGGAGCACAGGGGTGTTCAAGAGAGGGCTTTTTTGAAAAATTTAATGTAAAATCACACTACAGCTAAAACTGACTGTCCTTCAGACTTAAAACTTTGCACTTTTCCAGGGAAACTAATGGGGGGTCCACCCCATCCTTGAGAAATGGACTTTGTAACCTCCTTCTCTAGGTATGTAGAGCAGTTTATAAAAAGAACACAGTCATAGTCAAGATATTTCATCTGTAGAACAGCTGTTTTGATGACTTTTAAAAAATTCATCGAATTTCACAATTTACACGAAGGAAAAAGTACTCTGAAAACAATTATATATACACATATAAAGTAGTCTGATCGTAGTTGCAAATATGTTGCCGCCAATCGTCATTATGTTATTCCCCTAAATTATTGTCGTTTGAGAATGAGGCTTACAGTTCAATGAGCAAGGAAAGTGTGTGAGTGTACCACACCAGATTTTTTACTAATTTACCTGGAATATGCTGGCACCATAGGGCGTTCGCCAGGCGTTGAGCAGGTTGTCCTTGCCGGTGGAGACAAACCACTTGCCACAAGCGGCGAATCGCAGAGAGAGCACACACGACTCATGCAGGTGCAGCTGGTACTTGTCAGGCTTGTGCGCGTGCAGCACTTCCACATTGCTATTCTCCATGCCCACCGCCAGCCACTCGCCTGTCGGGCAGTAGCCCAGCGAGAAGATCTGCAAAATCATCATTTCCACCATCAGTAAATAGTAAATGTGTTAGAAATTGAAACAAACGAAAGTAATCGTTGAACATGAATTTTCAAGTAAATTGTTGAAAGCAAACGAAAGTAATCGTTGAACATAAATTTTCAAGTAAATTGTTGAAAGCAAACGAAAGTAATCATATGTGAAATTTAAATATTGAATATGTAAAATTTGTTGCATAATTAGCTGTTGTACTGAAATTTATTGTAGATTCGTGTATAAATCAGAATGTATTGTAACTTACTTGAATAAACTAACTTACTATTTTTACAATATTTTACAATCGTTAAACATAAATTTTCAAGTAAATTGTTGAAAGCAAACGAAAGTAATCGTTGAACATAAATTTTCAAGTAAATTGTTGAAAGTAATCATTGAACATACACACCCAAAAACCGTTCAAGGCTGCTCATCCACAGCATGGTGCTATCATAGAGAAACGATAGCGTAAGTATATATCCCATGGTATAGGGCGTTTATGTCGCAACTTTAACAATGTTATCCCAAGCCGATAGTTCACGTAGTTCTTTCCCATGCAGATGTGTGACGCTGGTAGTCTCTTATATTGTGCCGTTCCTACACTCTCACCCCAACGAAACAGTAAAAATTTACAATAATCGACAGTAATCGGCTTGAGATAACAGTAAAAGTTGCGACATAAATTCCCTATACCATGGGATATCTACTTACGCTATTGTTTCTCTATGGTGCTATCTAGGATGATCGTTTGGTTAGGTTAGGTTAGGTTAGGCTCGGTTAGTTCTATTTCATTTCAATTTATCTATTTTCCAAAAACATGATCCATATCCATATCCATCTATGTGTTTGTAGGGGGGGGGGGGAGTTCCAGCTTGATCTGCTTATAGATGTTGGAAGTAAAATCATAGAGAATACAATCATAATGTAGATCAATTATTAAAATGTTTATTATAGAATAGATCATTGTGCTGATATATATTTTAATGGAGTAGTAAGTATACCTTAAGGTGCGTACAGACTTTCGCTCTGCTCCGCAACCGAACGTCACTCGAGCAGAGCGATTGATGATCGACCGGGGAGCAAGAGTGGAACGCGAGAAGAGCTAACATCTCCCGTAACGTTCATGATCGGTGCGAATGCAGAGCGGGGCGGAGCAATTGCAGAGCGATGGCGGAATGAGGGCGGAGCTTGCGCGGAGCGGGTTGGAGGCGCGTATATCTGTACGCAGCTTTAATACGCAGATTAATAGAATCAATGGAAAAAAAATGCATGGTTGCCTGTAAAGTCGGTATACGGGCGAAAGTTTTATGTGACAACGACTTTGAGTGGTAAAATAATAATTTTAATGTGAATTTTCATTCGTATGGTACGAAGAGCGTTGCCAGCCTGGGAAGTAGTGGCGCAGGAGATTGCTTGCGGCGCCTGCCCAGGTTGACTGCTCCGTTTCACTCTCTCTCCAGGTGAATGCCTTCGGGTTGCTGCTGCGTTGCTCGCCACTGCTCCTATTCGTGCTCTTTCCATACGACCGTGAACCGAAACGAACGCTCTCACTCGCTCTCATTGTGAGCGCATAACGTGGGAACGTAACGCAGTTTCTTGAAGTGTCACCCGGCAAACCAATTTATAAGACGTTGTCACGTCAAAAACTTAATTGAAGACCGCAGTGGCAGGGATTCCAGAAAATCTCAGAAGAGAGAAAGAAAAAACATTTACCAGACAGGCAAAACAGTCAAACCGGTAATATCAATGATAAAATGAATACCAATCAATTGTCCGGAAACGTTGAAGTCGTGTTGGTCACCAAGCATAACGAGATTGTAGTAGTTCTTCTGAAGCTTTCCAACCAATCTGGTACAGACACCTGTCCACCCTCTTCCTAAACACTACCAAACAAAGCGGGTTACGTCTAATGAGAGATTTTGGAGGTTAGCAGTCCACTGGTCGATCCATTGTTTAGAATAACAATAAGGATAGGCGGACGTTAAGAATGGGAGGACTTGGGTGTCATTAATCATCAGAGACAGTGACGGAGGAAGGCCACAAACGAATGTGTATACTCTGATGATGATTCAATCAGTACCTACCACCTCCCATAGAAAGGAATCAGTTGTTAAGCAAACATCGAACAGCTTTCAGCTTTGAACAGTTCAAATTCATCTTCATTATAGCCTATTTATAATATATTTATATAAAAAAATTTACAATTCCAACAAGTTTTATCAATCAAATAGATAAGTACCGCAAAGATATCAAGAGGATTGAAGATCAACTTCACATCTGTAGTAATCTACATCTACAAGCAATCACAAATTTCAAGTTTATGCCATTCTACAATCGTTATGGTTAGTATATAAAAGCGAAATGACTCTCATATTTTAATCACATAATATATTCTATCAACTAACAGAGCTCAAAATCTGCATTTGAACTCTAGGCGCTCAAATCCCAAAAATTAATTATCAGATAAAATTTCCAGAGATTTTTTTCATTTTGAAAAATTGATAATACCCGAGCCGAATGTTTCCACTATCACCAGTAATAATACCCGAATCGAATTTTTCAACATTATGTAAATTGTTCATTGGATAGAAATATTCTTTAACAAATGATTCCTTTTTAAGGCTGTGCAAAGGCTAAAAATAAAGTTTCTAATGTTTGAATTTTTGGGACAGAACATTTCAAATTTGGTAGGAGATAACTCCATGAAATTCAGAGGATAAATTCTTCATGGTATTGTTGATTATATAAAACAAAAATTCTCTGAAAAGATCATTTTTTGAGAAAGTTATTCATTTTACAAAAAAATGACCAAAAATAACTCAACAAAAAGTTATTTTTAGTAAATTGAATAACTTCCTCAAAAATTGATATTTTCAGAGAATTTTTGTATATTCAATCAACAATACCATGAAGAATTTATCCTCTAAATTTGATGGAGTTATCTCCTACCGAATTTGAAATGTTCTGTCCCAAAAATTTAAAGTTTAGGCGCTCATATCTCAAAAAGTAATGATCGGAAAAAAATGTTTTCCTGAGAAAACTTTTTCATTTTGATAGCTTGATGATATACAAATCGAAAAACATTGAGAAATATCACCAGTAGAAATTATGTTTAGCCTTTGCACAGCCTTAATGACATCCATGTCCTCCCATTCACAGCGTTTGCCTATCCTTATTGTTATCCTGAACAATGGATGGACTCAGAATGGTCTCAAAATGGATGGATCCTGAACACTCAGTGGACTACTTTTTCCCTGATCGCTCATCGGACGACGCCTATGCTTCCCTATTCACCCCTGGCACATTTCTGTACAAAATATTATATTTGATATTTCAAATTTGATTATGAATCAGAAATACACTTCTGAGCAAAATTTATGTTTACCTGTGAAGAGAAGTCGTGCTGTTGCAACTGACGGCCCTCCCTCAGATCCCAGGAGCGCACAGTGTTGTCGAGGCCGCCCGTCCACAGCTTGGTGCCATCAGCGCTGATGTCAATGCATGACGCACCGTCAGTGTGGCCTTGGAACTGTCGCACAAGCGTCTGGTTCTGCAGGTCCCACACGGCTATGTTGCCATCCGAACAACAGCTGAAGCACACCCTGCATACAACAACACCCTATAGAGTACTAATCTTATTTTCCAACATTACTACTAAACTGAAGTTTCAATTCAATCCAATTTATTTCCACATGGAATTACAAATTTGTACAATATAATTCAGTTACAATAAAATAATTGAATTGAATTGAAAATTTCTTTATTCATCAAAATGCACAAAATACATCTCAACAGTGTCAAATTACAACAAGAATTATTACTCTTCAATGTTTGATTCCATTACGAACTGCTTGTTAAATAATCACTTTGAACAATTAATTACGACATAGCAGTCAGGTATTTATATAAATAAAAGCTATTAGCTTCTACTTACATTAGTGTAGCGCTTTCGGACACTAGTTCCTTCATCAACACTGGCTGTCACTTCCGTTGTTGAATACATATGGTTAGTAAGCAGCGTGGGTTGTGGGAGTGGCGGGAATTTTTGAATTAATAAGCAGCAACCCAGTTGCTTTGAGTTAGTAAGCAGCAAATAAGCAGCAACCCACGCTGCTTACTAACCATATGTATTCAACAACGGAAGTGACAGCCAGTGTTGATGAAGGAACTAGTATCCGAAAGCGCTACACTAATGTAAGTAGAAGCTAATAGCTTTTATTTATATATATACCTGACTGCTATGTCGTAATTAATTGTTCAAAGAATTATAAATATCGTATAAAATCATCCTTTACACATAAAGAAGTCACAAATTTTGATAAAAAACAAGATTCTAAAATCTTGCAGTCAAATTGACATACTCCTGCAAAGAGTATAGGGATAGTCCCACCAAATATTCCTTCAATTTTTTTTGTAGGTATTCAACCTCCTCTATTTCTTTCAACTCTCTAGGAAGTATATTGAAAAATTTCCCTCCCATAAAAAATGTTTTTTTTTCTTAAAGAAATCCAATCTATGCCTCTCCTCGATCCTTCCAAATCTGGTGTTGTAGCCATGTGTTTCGTTTCGTGATCCTCTTGACGAGTATTTTTTAAAGTGCATGACTACGTCAAAAATATATTGCCCATAGTTTGTTAAGATTCCAAACTGTGGAAAAACGAGTTTTACTGAGTCTAATCTTTTTAACTTCATTATTATTCTGAGAGCTCTTTTTTGTTGTAATAGTATCTTGTCAAGGTTACTTTTGGTTGTACTTCCATAGATAGCAAGTCCGAATGCCAGATGAGAATGTATTAAAGAGTGGTACAGGGATTTCATTGTCTGTATTCTGTAATATTAGCAACAGAGTTGAAATTTTTAAATTCCCAGTTTTTTAACAAAATTTAATATCTATCTTATATGTGTTTATCAAATACTTCTAAAGGTTTAGGAACAAAACGTTTTTTTGGAAGTGAATTTTTCATGAAGGAATTTCAAAAGGCAAGATTACGAATGTATTCCAACTTCAAAATTAATGAAAGTGTTATTGTGCATTACATTATCAGTGGATTTTGAATTCTCAATTTGAAGCTCAGATTTTGCAGGCCGGACACATCAATGTCTCCCGGCTACATAGGCCAAACAATTTATTGACTCTTTGATTTTGTATTGGCCTATGAGTACATATGGATATATATTATATGATAAAATAATAAGTATATTTTTAATTTAAAAATGGTTTTTGTGTGATTGAATTGTGGATAATTGAGTGTACTATTAAAGAATGCTGAAGTGACACATAGCCTAGCAACATTTGGACTGTTGTATAAATTACAATTGGAACCATTTTGGGCGTAAGCCTGTGGCACTTTCCTGTAAGTTGTGTAATTCTAAATGATTAAATAAATAAAGATAAATTACATTAGATTTTGTTTTAAAATTGAAGTAAACAAAAATTGAAATAACAACATTGATAAGTGGAATCCCCCAAGAAGACTATACGTCTGTGAATGGAGGAGAGTTTCTAGAAGCAAGCTAATAACAAAATGAAAGTAAATAGAGAGTGAATAAGTAACAAGAGAAATAATAAATATAATGTAAGTTAACATATGCTAGAATGATAGAGTGCAACCATAGATAAACAATACATAGCGTAAGTAGACATCCCATGGTGTAGGGCGTTTGCGTCGGTGTAGGGCGTTTGTGTCGCAACTTTTACTGTTATCTCAAGCCGATAGTTCACGTAGTTCTTTCCCGTGAAGCTGTGTGACGCTGGTAGTCTCTCATATTGTGCCGTTCATACACTCTCACCCCAACAAAACAGTAAAAATCGACAGTAATCGGCTTGAGTTAACATTAAAAGTTGCAACATAAACGCCCTATACCATGGGATATCTACTCACGCTATTGTTACTCTATGGTGAAACCTACAAAGTATTGCACTCCCTTGCTGTGTTTGTCACCATTTCTGAAGAATAATCAAATAAAGATAAAGTACTCGAATGGAAAGAAAGTGCTAAAAAAGAGCAGGAGGACCCAAGACCGTGACGATGTATTTATTAATTTGTAGAGAATCCGAAATCGCTCCCTTAAGTTTCCTTGAGCTTCATTCAGATATTTGAGATACTTTCAAAAAATCCACTTAATTACAAATCAAGTCTCTTCAATCAGGAAGAAGATCCACAACATCAATATTTACTCTACATTACTACTAAACATGCGTTGCATTACTATCAATACAGAGTGGGGCAGAGCCAATTGACGAGTTTGGAAGGAAATTGACGAGATTACCAACGAAACCTACTGTCAAATTATTCTTATGGAAGAGATATTCAGCTGTTTCCATAATTATTTTCACAAATTCTGTTTTATTAAAAGGTGCTGGTTTCAAAGATTACGATGAAACAGTTCGTGAGCGAGTTCTCCAACCCAGGGGGTCACTATTTTTGGCAAACTAGTTGAGGTTATGTTACCTTTGAGTCAGGACTGATGGCCAGCGCATAGCAGGCGGGGGCACTCGAAGTGAGTTCGGCCTTGATGCGGGGCGTCGGCGACGCCAGGTCCCAGATGGACAGGTTGCTTGCCTCGCCGCCAACAATCAGGGTGCGGCCGTCGGGCAACAGCTTCACCGACCGAATGTAATTGTCACGTTGCTGCAACAACACAAGTCATGCGCTTCTTTAAGAACATATTATTTTCAAGGGTTAAAAACAAAGATGAAAATCATTTATTTCAATTTATGTTAAATCTTTTATAAAATAGAAGAAACTGAATACAGATAATTATCAATTAATTTATTTATAATCTGTATACACTGCATTCGAACACCAACAGTTCTCATTTATTCTATCATTTATTTGCCAATCATAGAGTTAACAATCATAAATAAAACAAATACTTCATAAAGAAATGCAGTAAAAACTTAAACTTGAATTTTTAATTGGCGTTGGCAGTAAAATCTAATTTAGAGTGCCAGCAACAAGTACCAAAGGATGTCATTTAATTGACCGAGCGAAGTGAGGTCTAAGATTCAAGTCGACGGTTTTGCATTTCTTTTTATGTTTATGTTTTCATGTTCCGCATTTACAGCGAAACCCAGCAATAGATTTTCATGAAATTTGACAGGTATGTTCCTCTTTGAATTTCGCATCGACGTATGTATACGGTTTTTTGAAATTTTGCATTTTAAGGATAATACAAAAGGAAAAGGAGTCTCCTTTGAACGCCAATATTACCGTAAAAATCTGACTTTAGAACAATTATCATCATAAATCAGCTGTCAAGTGGACTATAATACTACCCGTTCAAAAACATCGAACATCTTGAAAATGTATCTTTCTATCAACATTAGTAGACAATTGACTATAATACCACCCGTTCAAAAACATCAAACATCTTGAAAATGTATCTTTCCATCAACGTTGTAGACAGTTGCAGCCAGACCTGATAACAGCGCTCACACTCACATTCCGGGATGCACATTACCGTATATGAGCTGTCTGCGGCATACTGTTAAATTTCTTGTAGGAATACGGTAATGAGGATCATCAAAATGTTACAGTGATAATTGCAAAATGTAATTGCAGTGTATTCTCTGTTCTACAGTGAGGTCCACGTTATAATGGCAGTGAACGATTGACAATAGTGATGCTATCCTTGTCTATCATGCAACAGAGCGAATAGTGCTATCTCTCTCTAGCTTTGCAATGTTGTCAGTTTGCCAGAAATATTTAATTTTTACTTTTGATTTAATTTTTCTACCAAGATCGACGAACTACTTAAGACCGTCTGCCGTTTAAAGACAGCGCTACACACTACAAGACCCGACCAAAACAGACGGTAATAGACCGTCTGTGGTCTTTGGTCAAATCCGGCATATCGGCAGACGGTCTAAAAATCATTAATCGGTCTATATTTTATACAGACAGCCCTACACACTACAAGACCAAACCTGAAGTCGGGTCCACACTGAACAAATGATCGACAAACATGTTTGTTGAAACAAGTTGTGCAAATTTTATTATTTTTGACAAACAATATTTGCCCGTGACCAGTGTGGACACGTCACAAAAGAAAATATTTGTAAGCACTGAAGCTTTTATATTTCACAACAAACTCTGGAAATGTTTTGAAAAACCAGTAATTTTTTTTACAAACAATGATTGTCCAAACTTTTAAAAATGTTTGTCCCTGAGCCCCTCAACAAACATGTTTGCCGAACATGTATGTCAAACATTTGTTCAGTGTGGACTCGGCTTTGGACCATCTCAAGTCTGGTCTTGAAATGTGTAGGCGGATTTGGATTGGATGTGATTATTAGTTAGGTTAGGTGTAGTTAACTGTTAGGTTAGGTATGATTAGTTACCAGACAGTCGAGCTGCGAGACAGGCGACTTGGAGCCGGGTTGACTGATGTCCCAGACCTTCACGCATCCTTTGCCGCTGGTAGACAAACTTGGTTAGGTTGGGTGTGATCATTTGTTAGGTTAGGTGTGTTTAACTGTTAGGTTAGGTATGATTATTTACCAGACAGTCAAGCTGCGAGACAGGCGACTTGGAGCCGGGTTGACTGATGTCCCAGACCTTCACGCATCCTTTGCCGCTGGTAGACAAACTTGGTTAGGTTAGGTGTGATCATTTGTTAGGTTAGGTGTGTTTAACTGTTAGGTTAGGTATGATTATTTACCAGACAGTCGAGCTGCGAGACAGGCGACTTGGAGCCGGGTTGACTGATGTCCCACACCTTGACGCATCCCTTGCCGCCGGTGTAGACGTACTTGGTGGGGTTGGAGATGGTGACGGCGCAGACCACCTCGCCGTGAGACAGGGTGTTGATTTGGCGCGCATGCCGTGGAATGCCCGGACCAATCAGCGCATCCGGCGGGAACGGCACCGGCTGCATTTGACCCTCGGCGCTCACGTGGAACGAGTATGCCCTGCAAACACACAAACACATTCACTAACATACCACAAACACACTATCTCCTTCTTCAACACACTTCCGTCTCCATGGCGGAGGTTGGCTATCATGATGGCGATTTCTATTTTATTCACAGCTGCTCTGAATAGGTCGTTGGATGTACACTGGAACCAATCCCTTAGAGCCTGTTCACATGACAGCGATTTACGGCGGTTGATCAAGTTGCCAGGTATGGGGAAACACATGGGCCCATATTATTAAAACCAGAGCAAATGCTCATGAGCAAGAGCATGGAGCATAAGGTTTTGCTCATGAGCAAAAGGTAGAAGCAAAAGCATTTGCTCATCTTTATATGAATAAGCTCTAACTTATACTCTTACCTTATGCTCCTGAACTCTGGAGCAAATGCTCACGTATTTTAGAGATTTTTCACCAGCTGATTCGCTTTTGTAACCTTAGTTTGTTTTTATAGCTCACGGAAGCGCTAAATATGCAAGTAGGGTGCACCGCTTGTGTTTGCGTCGTCTGCTCTGTTTTCTATTTATGAATAGAGTTTTAGATTAGTTGAGTTTAGAATTTTGAAATAATAGCGTGAAGAAATGCCATCTCTTTAATAATCTTCAGCATTATTCTTATAATATCAATAGCCTTCTTATAATCGTCTACACTCTCATCTTCTTAAATGCCTATTTCCTATTATGTGATGGCTATCTTTTGTATTTATTCTTTTGTAGGGATAATGGTGATATATAACGTGGTTGAATCTAAAAAGAGTTTTATAGTTCTCAACTATTGGTTGTGATCGTATCTGGTATTATTCATACGAATTAGTTGAGCTATTTTACTATGAGCAAAAGGTGATAAGCTGCTCTAGACTAGACTCACCTTTTTTGAAGCATTTGCTTCAAAAGTTGAGCAAATGCTCTAGCTTATTCATACAATTTTGAGCAGAAGCTTTTACTTTTGAGCAAAATGCTCAAACTATTTTTTTGATGAGCATGAGCAAAAGGTTTTGCTTACGTTTATTCATAGAAAATGAAGCAAATGCTCCATATTTCAGAAGTATAAGCAAAAGTTCAAGTCTATTCATATGGTGCCGTACACATGCATCACTCGGTTTGAGTAGTCGCCGGCGAATCGCGGCGGTTGTAGTCTCCAGTCCAACCGCTCGGTTGTCGCTCGGTTGACGGGCGGCTCGATATACTAGAGCAGGCATGAGAGCGTACACATGTCTTCAGTCAACCGAGCGGTTTCGAGCAGAGCAGTCCACATAGTGCACATTCTATTACAATTTCAGTTCAATAAAAATTTATTCTATTACAATTTTCAGTTCAGTTAGTTAGTAAGTTCAGTTTAGTTAGTTTGTAGAGGATCATAGTTCATAGTAGTATCTAGTTCAGTTTAGTTTCAAGTAGTTCATAGTAGAAATATGTAAGTAAGCCTAAGATCCTTTGACACTAAATAATTGTTTATCGATGAAGTGGCGAAAAGAAAGTGCATTTGGGACATGGATTGCTCGGATAACAGCAATAAAGTTCTGAAAAGGTTTGCTAGGCAGGAGATAACAGACATTTTTTCAGAGAGCAGCAGTTCACAGGAGCAAAAAACAGCCTTAGGTGTATACTAGGACTAGTATAATTATAGTATATGGCTTATAATTATAGTATACATAATTTCATTATGTATTTGGAATCTTTTAAAAAATCTGGTGTGGCGCACTCACAAAACATTCCTTGCCGTTATGAAAATTGATCACCTGACGCAAGTGTTCACGCGCATTTCAAGTCTACTATTCAAATATCTTAGCCAGCTGGTGACAGGACAATAACGCTGTAGACATACGAGGTCTGCTATCTCTTCATAGTGAATGATTTAATAGAATCAACAGTTTGCAATTGAATAATCACATTTTCTCGAATTTCGAGCTTATTTTCAATTTTAGGTGAAAATATTACTGAACATTAATTGTAGAGATTTTTATGCTCAATCTTTTTCACTTGAAATTTTTTGTTTAAATTGTATCTGGAGCCTGTTAATTGAAATCTAGAATAACACCTTGCATTGATGGGGCGGAGCTCCTGAAATTTTTACAGGTATGGGACTTATGGCAGTTGATAGAGCTTATAAATGACTATTTTAGGTATAAATTTGATCAAAATCGTTGGAGCCGTTTTCGAGAAAATCGCGAAAACCCCTGTTTTTGACAACATTTTCGAAATTTTAGCCCGCCATCTTGAATTGCATTTGATCGAAATTGTTCCTGTCGGATCCTTATAGTGTAAGGAACTTAAGTTCCAAATTTCATGACATTCCGTTAATTTGGAGATGAGATATCGTGTACACATACGCACATACACACACACACACACAGACCAATATCCAAAAACCACTTTTTTGGACTCAGGGGACCTTGAAACGTATAGAAATTTAAAAATTGGGTACCTTAGTTTTTTTCGGAAAGCAATACTTTTCTTACATATTATGGTAATAGATAGGGCAAGGAAAGTAAAACAGATCTACCGACGGCTGTTGGGCTGTTGGATGACGCAATGATTATAACAGCTGATTTTTATTTCTGTGTGTGGCCAGCTCACAAATCTTCTCCCATAAGTATTACATGTGAACTTTGCAGGACCGTAGGAAAGAGTCCTGAAGTCGGATTATAAATTTGATAGGCCATAAACCTGGTCCTGAACATAACGAACACAACTGAAAAAATCATCAAATTCGGTGCACACATAAAAAAGTTGTCTAATGTCAAAATTTGAGGCTTTTTATTTATATAGATAGATTAATTTCATAATAATTTTCATAATTAAGATGAAATATTTTGTTAATTAATTAATGTTAAAAGACGATCTGGCAACAGAGCAAATCGAAAAAGAGATAGCTCTATCCGCTTTGTTGAATGATAGGAATAACATTCCTAATCAGACACTGCCATTATAACGTGGACCCCACTATAATCAAGGGAAAAATCTAGCAAAATTAACAGTTTAAGTTTCCAGAAGAATTAAAATAGAATAAAATATAGCATTCTTCAATCACTAGTATTGTGTGGTTTCAAAAATAGATTAATTTCTTCCGTACAAGGGGAAAAATTCCAAATTCGAATGCAATTCTTGTATTAAAAATTGATAATGGTAGTCAAATTTATAAATTGTAAATTTGAGACATACGACATATTTTACTTACTTGTTGAATAAAGATAATAAAAAATTGTCAATACCACAGATTCCATTCAAAGTAGAAAGGCAGGTTTCGGTTGTTACACCATTGTCAATCTCTGATAAACTCCAAGTTATTAATATTATCCAAGTTTATCAGAGATTGACAATGGTGTAACAACCGAAACCGGTCTTTCTACTACTTTTAATAGAATCTGTGGTTTTTGAAAATTTTCTTAGTAGTTTTATTCAATATGAATAATTGCCACCTTATCAACTTCTCAACTACACAATGAAAGGAAAAAACGAATAGAGTTTCCAGAAAAATTAACAAAGAATCAAAGAAAACATACAATCAGGTACTAAGTAGTGTGGGGTTATGAAAAAAGAATATTTTCTCCCGTACAAGGGGTTGGATTCCAAATCAGAATACAATTCTCCTATTGACAAATTGATGAAATGGTAATGATGTAAATCTGAGACATAAAAAATATTTTACTTACAAAAGGAAATTACTAAGATATTGCATTTATTGAAATGCTAATGAATTAATAATTATTATAGAACATTCAAGTATAATGCTAAAAATATGAATTTTCGTTTAATAATAATGATAATAATGATTTCTTACTTACTTGTGTTCAAGTTGAACATAATAGTAACTTTTAACAGGCATTGTGAATTACCAACAAAATAAGACTGATGAAAACAATAATACACAATAATAGAACCAAAACAATAATTGAAATGATGGATAAACTCGAAGCACTGTCTATAATGAATGTTGGGCAACAAATAACAGTTAGGCAACTGGTTCAATGATGATTGACGCACTACAATGTAGATAAAATGAGTGGATGAAGAAAAAATGGTGCACTTTGCACCAGATTGCGCCGATTTTACTAGAGTGAGGTCCACGTTATAATGGCAGTGTTTGATTAGCAATGGAATCGCTTTCCTTGTCTATCATTCAACAAAGCGGATAGCGCTATCTCTTTCTCGCTTTGCTCTGTTGCCAGATCGTCTTTTAACAATGAATTAACAAATATTTCATCTTAATTTTATTATGAAGATTCGTCATGAGATTATTGAAAAATAAAATGTCTTGCCTAATAAAATATAATTGATTATTTTGAACGAGGATGAACAGTTAATATTACATCAATAAACCTATATCAGCTACCGTCTATAGAAGGCATTAACAAAACAGAGGATCGGCAACGTTTTTCTCCTATCTTTCTCCACTGCCATTATAACGTGGGCCTCACTATAGAATTTGCGGAACTGTATTCAATCACTAATCTTATTAAAAGAAACTATCTGGGGAGTTCTTACAACACTAGTGAATAAAATATTGATATCTGGGATTTTAATTTTTCTCATTTCAAGTTATTCTGAGAAACATTGATGATTATTATTGTTTTTAATTGTTCTTATTTTTAGTGAATCTATCACCCTTCAAGATAAAACCGCAATTATTATTAAATGATATTCTAGTTATTTGATCAAGTCATTCATCATCCAGAATTGAGAGATTTGTGTGGAATGGACCTTAATTGATTTTTTCAAAGTAATATCGAAGTGTTTTTATCTTAACTAACAGGAAATTTCATTATTATTATGTTACAAGTTTCCAGTACGTCAAGTTTTCAAAGTGTCTATAGTTTTCAGTTTGTCTTTTATAACTTTTAGTTTTCAGCGTATCAAGTTCTCATTCCATCAAGTGTACAGTTTCTCAATTTTTTAGTACATCAAGTTTTCAGTGTGTAAAGTTCTCATTTCGTCAATTATTTTTCAGTTCAAAAATTTTACATCAAGTTTCATATTTTCATTTAACGTCAAGTTCAATATTCATCAAGTTTCCAGAAAACTTTTTCAGTACAAGTTTTCAGATTGCTTTTAGCTTGTGGAGAGAAAAATAGCGTTCGTAACGCATCCAAAAATATTTTGCTCACTATCCGACTAATATCATCTATTTGTGCTATCTCTTTTCTCTATAGTAATAGTGAGTCGATAGAATGAAAACTAGAATCTAGTGTCTATAGTGAGGTCCACGTTATAATGGCAGTGGAGAAAGATAGGAGAACAATGTTGCCTAATGGTCTTGTCAATGCTTTCTATAGACGGTAGCTGATACACGTTTATTGATGTAATATCAACTGTTCATTCTTGTTTAGACATGGACCTCATCATAGTCATTGGTTCCAGCTATACAAATAAGAATTAACTGGAATCCTGGCATTTGCTTGAAAATTACATGGAACTAGCAATTGCTAGCTTTTATCATAGAGAAACAATAGCGTAAGTAGATATCCCATTGTTTAGGGCAGGGGTCTCCAACCTTTTTTATCCAAGGGCCACATTGTTAATTCTTGGGAGGCTTAGAGGGCCAATAACAAGGATGTACGTGCAATTTGACTTGTGGGGACACACACGACGGGGGATTTGGGGGGTGTAAAATTATCATACCTCCATTAAAATAATATGAGGAGTTTCAAGTACATTTAATTAAAACACAGGAAGAAACAAACCAATTCATTCCATTTTATTACAAAGTCCAATTTATTGAGTGTAAAAAGGTCATAAGAAAACTTGACAATTTACAAATTTACAAAAGGTTACTAAGCTGAAAGAGAATACTTATTTTTAGTGAGAAGAGATTGCATTTTTTTCCACTTTGAATGTCCGCCTATTTAGGATCAAACTTTGTGGTTCCGATCATAAAAATTGATTTCAAATGTTCATCTGACAAAGAAAATCCGTATTTGAATTTAACAAACATCATTTTTGAAAATGTCTGCTCACACCAAGGTAGATCCAAAAAGCTGTTTGTTTACAGCTAATTTTACACTGATTAAGAAATGTATTTATTTACATAAAGAATAATACAAATTACATACAAATGGAGTGACTAGTAAGAGAAGAGTACTGAATTCACAGTTGTTGTCAAAAATGTGAATAAATAATATTTTTAAAAAACTGTTGCTATAACTCTCGGCGGGACGGACAAAATCCATCCGCGGGCCGGATGTGGCCCGCGGGCCGTAGGTTGGAGAGCTCTAGTTTAGGGAATTTATGTCGCAACTTTTACTGTTATCTCAAGCCGATTACTGTCGATTATTGACAATTTTTACTGTTTTGTTGGGGTGATAGTGTATGAGCGGCACAATTTGAGAGACTACCAGCGTCAGACAGCTGCATAGGAAAGAACAATCGCCAGGTGTCGTCCGAATTCTGGCAGGTGATTTCAATTGCGATACGTTGAATGTTGCCCCTGGCTCTGTTGAGGAGCATTATATCGATATTTTGAGTGACGCAGGATTTGTGCCCTGTATTGACAAGGTTACACGGCCGGCCAGCGGAACCTGTATTGACCACTTTTTTGTCAAGCTTCCGCGTTTCTTCAATGCATCTTCTGTTATTCTGCAGTCCTCGGTTACCGATCACTATGCTATTTGCTTGAATATATTATCGACAAAAACTCATAAGCCGCCTAATACAGATAGAGTCATTATTAAAACAGACTGGAAAAAGGTGAGGAACACACTTTCTAGTCACAATTGGAATAGAGTCATTGAACAAAACAACGTTGACAATGCAACAGATATTCTCATTGAATCGGTACAAAACATAATTGCCGAAAAATCACATGAAGTAAAAGTTTCATCTAGAAATACTCAACTCAAACCATGGATAACTGCTGGGCTAGTAAATTCTATTCGACATCGTGATAAACTCAGAAAAAAACTCAATAGACAACCATTTAACTATCTCCTTAGAAATGAGTTTACTCAATATAGAAATATGCTACATTCAGCAATCAAGCGAGCCAAGTATAACTATTACAAAAACAAAGTTGAAGAAGCGACTGGTAACCCTAGAAAATTTTGGTCGGTTATAAACGAAATCTCAGGTCGTATAGATAATAGTAAATCATTCCCCGTAAGTGCATTCTCCCGCCCTGGTGAAGTCATCGACTCTCAAAAAACTAAAGAAATTGCCAACCAATTTAATCAATATTTTGCCAAAGTTGGGACAAACCTAGCAAATTCTATAATAACCCAGGATGAACCAGTAGTGAGAGATGATGAACATGCTGCGGACTCTGAATTTCAACTGCAACGGTCTCAAGGCAGGAATTGGAGGAGGTAGTGAAGAGTTTGAAAGGGCGATCAGCTCCAGGTTGTGATGGAATCCCTACTAGAGTGATTAAAAACAATATTGACATATTAATACATCCTATCCTACATATAGTCAATTTAAGCATTCTGGTTGGACACTTTCCTTGCGCTCTCAAAACAGCCAGAGTAATACCTATTTATAAATCAGGCCCCAAAGGCATATTCTCCAATTACAGACCTATTTCTTTGTTGGCAACATTATCTAAAATAATCGAAAAGTGTATAAAAATACAACTGACTAAGTATTTAAACGAGTACAATCTCATCTCCAACTCACAGTATGGTTTTCAAAAGTCCAAAAATACATCTGATACTCTTTTCAATATGTCTAGGGCTATCTCAAGTAGTATTAAATCAAGAAGAAAAGTACTGATAACCTTTTTGGACTTGGCAAAAGCCTTTGATACAGTTGACAGGAGAATTTTAATAAAAAAACTTGAATCATTGGGGATAAAAAATATCTCTCTCCGATGGTTTAAGAGTTACTTTCACAATCGACAGCAATCAGTTTGCATAAATGGTGAAAATAGTGATAAAGAGAATGTTGAGTATGGGGTAGTCCAGGGAAGCACCCTTGGGCCACTGCTATTCCTAATCTATATCAACAATCTGTCAAAATTAGTAGTTGAAGGTGAGTTGTATCTGTTTGCTGATGACACAGCACTAGTGTCTACTGGGAGCACTTGGGAGGAGGCCTACATGAGTGCTTCAATTGATTTGTCAAAAATAAAGAACTGGTTTGATCACAATAGCCTTACAGTAAATGTGGAAAAAACGAAGTTTATGCCAATAGTTACAAGAAATCAAGCTGATCCAGGCTCTCTAATACTAACGATGCATTCTTGTAATAATCCCAGGTCTGCTGGATGTAATTGTAGTATGATTGAGCGCGTTGATCATTACAAATACCTGGGCGTTGTCTTGGATTCCAAGATGAGTTGGGTACAACATGTCCAGTGTGCTAAGAATAGGCTCAGAAAGCTGCTTCACGCATTTTCAGAGCTTAGTAATGTTCTGAGTGTGGATCAGTGCAAAGTAGTTTACTTTGCCTATGTCCAATCTATAATACTATATGGAATTCTAGCTTGGGGAGGGGCTTCCTCCTCAGTCATTGAGCCTCTCGCAGTCACCCAAAGATCAATTATAAAAACAATTTTAAAGAGAGACTTTAGATACCCAACAAGACAATTGTTTATCGAATTTCCCGTACTGAATGTTAGACAACTTTTTATTAAATCCTTGTTGATCCACATAAGAAAATACAAAACTGAACTTCTGGGAGAAACAGTTAACCATAGCTACTCAACTCGCCACAGATCCAATTACAGCTTTGAGATACCTCAGCTGACTCACGGCTCTGAATTGACAAATCCTTCATACCTGGCCCATGTCTTGTACAGAAATGTGCCAGGGGTGATTAGGGAAGCAGAGGCATTTAGTTTGATAGTGTTTAGGAAGAGGGTGGACAGGTGGCTGTACCAGATTGGTTGGGAAGCTTCAGAAGAACTACTCCAATCTCGTTATGCTTGGTGACCAACACGACTTCAAGGTTTCCAGACAATTGATTGGTATTTATTTTATCATTGATATAACCGATTTGACTGTTTTGCCTTTCTGGTTTATGCTTTTTTTCATTCTCTCTTCTGAGAATTTCTGGAATCCCTGCCACTGCGGTCTTCAAAAAAATATTGTTATTTCTTCTTTATTTATTCTTTTATCAATCAAGGTATTAAGTATACTTATTCCTACATACATATTCCTACATACTCATTCTTAAATATACATCAGCACATATATTATCTATTTTATAATCAGAATATTAATAATACATCCATAATATAAGTGTATTCTCTATTAACAGGTGATTTTTTAAGAGCTTGAGAACTTTTTTAAACAATAAAACGCATAAAATTTGCAAAATCTCATCGGTTCTTTATTTGAAACGTTAGATTGGTACATGACATTTACTTTTTGAAGATAATTTCATTTAAATGTTGACCGCGGCTGCGTCTTAGGTGGTCCATTCGGCTTCAGTTCTTGCAGGAGATGTATTTTATACGGTTTTACACCAAGATCTTTGCATAAAATCTTCCATGTGGTCGAATAACACAAACCCAATTGCTGCGAACGGCGACAAATAGACATTTCACGGTCTTCAGCAACACTCTCAGAAACAGATGCAATATTCTCTTCTGTACGCACTGTACGCATTCGTGTGGTTGGTTTAATGTCCAATAAAGTAAACTGAGTGCGAAACTTGGTCACAATCGCATTAATTGTTTGCTCACTTGGTCGATTATGTAGACCATAAATCGGGCGTAAAGCGCGAAACACATTTCGAACCGAACACTGATTTTGGTAATAAAATTCAATGATTTGCAAGCGTTGCTCGTTAGTAAGTCTATCCATGATGAAATGTCAAAGCATACTGAGCAAATACTAATGCATGAAAATCATAACCTAAAAAAAATCTGAGCAAATACTAATGCATGAAAATCCTAACCTCAAAAAAATCACCCATTATTTACTTCTATGAGCAGATTAAGCTTATTATGTATAAAGTGGAACTCCCCCCCTACACACAGATGGATAGTCTAGTAGGGGGATTCCAAAATATGTTGTATATTGTATTTCTTATTCGTGTATTATGTTTTTGGAAATAAACTGAATTGAATAAACTGAATTGAACTACGTGAACTATCGGATTGGGAGAACAGTAAAAATTGGGACATAAACGCCCTATACCATGGGATATCTACTTATGCTATCGTTTCTCTATGCTTTTATTCAATGGACCTAATGAGTTGAGTAAATTTGTCTGTATTTAAGTTTGAACAAATTTTGTAATTTGATTTGAGTTTTGTACTTACGGTTTGCCGCCAGGTATGCCGGCGAGCGAAGCGGGGCCGAGGGGCGGCGCACGCATCTGCGCCGGATCCGGGTAACCGACGAGGGGCGGAGGCCGGGAGGCGGCAGCTGCAGCGTAGGCGGCATTTAGCGCCGAGGGCGGCAGATTTTGGTGGCTCATGCCGTATGCGGCGGCGGCTGCAGCTGCGGCCAGGTCGTGGGCCCCAGCACCCCCCGCCCCGGCACCGCCAGGACCACCTCCCAGGTAGTGCGGGTATTGAGCCGCCGATGCTGCAATCAATCAATCAATAATTTTATTCAATTCACACAGTATACAAGGGATCAAAATATAAAGTATCACAATCAATAGCAATAAATTATGATAAATCTGGATAGTATGTACTGCATGATAATATACGATTCTAATTTTCGGATTGTTTTGTTACCCCTCGCCAGCAAACAAACCATAAGGTTTTTTTGCTGATAACACAAATCTTTAAAATTAAATAAAAATATAAATCTAACACAAAATTTTAAGAGATTAAGGGCCGTTTGCACAGTGAAAGCTTAAACTGAATTCAATCAGCTGATGGCTTAAACTAAAAATTAACCACATTATAACGAACGAGACTTGATATGGATTTAATCCAGTTTAAGATGAAATTTAGTTCAACTGACACTGTGCAAACATACCTTAATAATTATGTATTCTTTGTACCGGTACTTTAAAGTGATTTTTTTTCCTAATTTAACGAGCGTTAGCGAGTCTCACTTTTGACTTACTGAAGACGAAAGTCGTTGTCAGTCTGTGTGTATGTTCTACAATAGCTTTAGAAAGAATTGATCAATCAGCTTCAAATTTTGAACACCTATTCTTTGAACCTTTTTAGAGGTCAAGTTCGTTGGAAAACGAAATCGACTCACTCCTTCGCCCTTTTCCAGGATATAGAAATAACATTGAAAGTGCATAAGAAAAAAATTGTTATGATTTATCATTTAGTCAGCTGAAGAACTCATTGCATGCAATTACTACAGTTTTTCCATCCATTACATCAGCTGAGGCTATTTGGGAGCTATCATACGAGCTGACACATGATACACTTTTAAATCAACAGTATCACACGGTATGTATATTATCAATGTTCGGTTTTCACCATTCATTACTTTCCTTGCCCTATTACCATAGGTAAGGAAAGTATTGCTTTCCGAAAAAAATTAAGGTACCCCAATTTCTAAATTTCTATACGTTTCAAGGTCCCCTGAGTCCAAAAAAGTGGTGTGTGTGTGTGTGTGTGTGTGTGTGTGTGTGTGTGTGTGTGTGTGTGTGTGTGTGTGTGTGTGTGTGTGTGTGTGTGTGTGTGTGTGTGTGTGTGTGTTGTGTGTGTGTGTGTGTGTGTGGTGTGTGTGTGTGTGTGTTGTGTGTGTGTGTGTGTGTGTGTGTGTGTGTGTGCGTCTGTGAACACGATATCCCATCTCCCAATCAACGGAATGACTTGAAATTTGGAACTTAAAGTCCTTACACGATAAGGATCCGACACGAACAATTTCGATCAAGTGCAATTCAAGATGGCGGCTAAAATGGCGAAAATGTTGTCAAAAACAGGGTTTTTCGCAGATTTTCTCGAAAATGGCTTCAACGATTTTAATTAAATTCATACATAAAATAGTCATTGATAAGCTATATCAACTGCCACAAGTCCCATATCTGTAAAAATTTCAGGAACTCCGCCCCATCTATGCAAAGTTTGAGTTAGGTCTCAGATATAATTTAAACGAAAAATTTCGTGTGGAAAAGATTGAGCATGAAAATCTCTTCAATTAATGTCCAGTAACATTTTCACCTAAAATTGAAAATAAGCTTGAAATTTGAGAAAATGTGATTATTCAATTGCAAACTATTGGAAACTGTTGATTCTATTAAATCATTCACTATGAAGAGATAGCAGATCTCTTGTGTATCCAGCGTTATTGTCCTGTCACCAGCTGGCTCAAATCTTTGAATAGTAGACTTGAGATGCGCGGGAACACTAGCGTCAGGTGATCAATTTTCATAGCGGCAAGGAAAGTTGTGTGAGTGCGCCACACCAGATTTTTTCCTCTTGGAACTCTTTATCGAAGTCTTGCATCACTTGACTATCTCTATACTCTTTGCAGGAGTATGTCAATTTGACTGTAGGATTTTAGAATCTTGTTTTTTATCAGAATTTTTGACTTCTGTATGTGTAAAGGATGATTTTGTGACTATATTAATAATTCTTTTTGTAATTTGACACTGTTCAGATGTATTTTGTGCATTTTGATGAATAAAGAAATTTTCAATTCAATTCAATTCAATGGGACATCCCTTGCCCAGGTTGGTATATTGAATTTGTTAATTTGTAACATTTTATTATAATTATTGATAGTATAAATACATTTTTTGAAATTCTTTTTAGTAAAAACTATGACCAAAAGTCATTTGTACAAAGTGTGTTCGAAATGACTATCTCTGAAGCTACATTACAGGCTATAATCATATAGGTATCATATTTATTTATATAGTGAGGTCCACGTTATAATGACAGTATTTGATCAACTTTTGGTTTTGCTATCCTTGTCTATTATTCGACAAAGCCGGGTTTCCTATCCTTTTCTAGGTTCACAACTATGCCAATTATGTTTTTTACAGTGTAGAAATGTAATTAATTAATGCAGAGAAACGGCATTGATATTCTCCTATCTTTATCCACTGCCATTATAACGTGGACCTCACTATAGTTTATTTCATTGAAATGTAGCCTACATTGAATAAAATAAGATTCAGAAGCAATGCTCATCGTTATAATATGAGCATATATCATGATTGCAGTGTCCCAATGTGGGCTGTCACCAGGTGGGCAGATGGTCATGGCTTTGTTTTAGACAGAATAACTGGATTAAAAATAAGAGTACAATAATGTTCTTCTATATGTCAAAATATCCATGAAATAATACAGAATGCATTATTGGTAAATGGTAAATGTTTAAAGTGAAAATTAAAATTCCTCTTTAAAAAAAAAAACGTTGAGGTTTTTTTTTAAAGAGGAATACTATGAAAATATTGTATGCTAAATTTGTATTATAAAAAATATTATTTGCTAAAATTGTCTATAAATTCTTCATCATTGCTATTGTTTTATTTTTCCCGTTCTTATAATATGTAGTTATTTATTATCTTATATTAAATATAGGAGTATAGAGTATAGTTAGATACCTATACTTAAGTTGCAAAACGAATGAGAACCAGTTTCAGGTAATATTGTGATAATGGTTAATTTATTATTATTTGCCATCTAATAAAAAATACGGTAATATTAGCGATCTATAATTTTTGTTTTTTTCTTAGGTTACAAAACATATTTTCAATTTTTCTTAATAACGGCTGGTGCTACATCTGAAATTATTATGTCTGTAATAAATTGAGGCTATAAACAGCTGATAAAACATCGGAGTTGTTGCCAACCTAACACTCACTAATTTCCCACAACTTGAAGTGTCCCAACGTGGGATTGTATCAACGTTGCCCTATATATTTTTCCTAATATATTCTTTCGCTGTATTATTGTGAGTAAAATTTGATTTGATTTTGATTTATTTATTCAGGACCAAGCCACAGGAAGCGTTTAAACAAAACAACATTCGAAAACGGTACTTGAGCCCGGTGGCACAAAAGCTGGTTAAGTAGATAAGCTAGAAGAAGTATATATTGAGTGTTACCAAGTGAAGGAGGCTTGCCGAGTGGCTTGGCGGAAGCTGACCCGCCACTGCCCGACCCGCCACTTGTGGGAGTCACTGACTTGGAGATCGGTGTTGTCGGTTTCTCCTCCATCTTTTTCGTTGACGGCGTACTCGCATTCGACGATGTACCACTGCGCGGACTGCAAACAAATCAATCAATCAATCAATTGAGAAATGAATTACTATTTATTATTTATTTATTGACCGAGCGAAGTGAGGTCTAAGATTCAAGTCAACGGTTTGGCATTTCTCTTAATGTTTAAATATATGAATGTTTAAATGTTTTAATGTTTATATGTTGCGCATTCACGGCGAAACGCGGTAACAGATTTTCATGAAATTTGACAGGTATGTTCCTTTTTTAATTGCGCGTCGAAGTATATACAAGGTTTTAGGAAATTTTGCATTTCAAGGATAATATAAAAGGAGAAAGGAGCCTCCTTCATACGTCAATATTAGAGTAAAAATCAGACTATAGAGTTATTCATCATAAATCAGCTGACAAGTGATTACACAGATGTGTGGAGAAGCCAGTCTATTGCTGTATTTCTATAAGGTCTATAGTTTCAATCAGGTACTTGTGGATGAGAATACTGCGTGAGGTCTACTGTTCACAGAACTACTTGTAATGTCACACTGATTAGCGTCATTGAATCTCTGATCCCTTGAATGACATTATACCCAAGTTCCACCGTAAATTCATTGATGTATTGGATATTTTTTATATCTGAATAAAATTATTGATCGATCGATTGATTGATTATAATGTATGAGTACAGAAATCGAAATACGAAACATAACAATCAAAAAATAAATTTCCAATAAAATACAAAAGCAGTCTTTATGGTGGGGTGTGCTGAAAAGTAAGAAAAAAGAAGGAAAAACACCTAGCCAAGGTGGGGAAAAAGAGAGAAAATGTGAGCAAAAATTGTAAGGGAGTCCACTTCTAACAAATTCATCTAAAATAAGTGGCCTTGCAAACAGTATTTAGATCAGAAATCTCGAGCCTCATACGTCGATATGGAAGAAAAAGTTACTGTTGGTCCAGGTTTTTATTTTCAGAATTAAATCCAGGCAATGCAACCAGGATATATTGAATACTAGGTTTGGGAAATGATTCTGAATGACCTATTACATTGAGATGTCTTGAGACTTAAAAATTGCTCTCAGTTCATCAATTGCGGTGAGCGGCTTTAATAATTTTTTTAAAAGAGTGGAGTTTGTTAGATAATATTATTCCTGTGTCCTGAATATTGTTATCATAATTATAATTCAAATTAAAATGAAGAGAGTGCGAGCGAGCTGAGTTGTCACTGGGAGGCATCATTCAAGTCACTGATTGACATAGTTCCAACCAAAAAGCAGAGCATAACAGACGAATATAAGGGTTAAGTAACAATAAAAATACCTAGATAGTTAGATAGATAGATAGATGCCTTTTATTTCATTTTTTTCACTTTTTTGTAGTTGAGAAGTTGATATTGTGGTAATTATTCATAAATTAAATGAAAAAGACTAAGAAATTGTCAAAAAACCACAGATTTATTGATACTTAGAAAAACCGGTTTCGGTTATTACACCATTGTCAATCTTTGATAAACTCAAATCAGTTAACCAGAGATTGACAATGGTGTAATAACCGAAACCGGTTTTTCTAAGAATCAATAAATCTGCGGTTTTTTGACAATTTCTTAGTCTTTTTCATTTAATATTCAATCAGTTTACCAGAGATTGAGAATGGTGTAATAACCGAAACCGGTTTTTCTAAGTATCAATAAATCTGTGGTTTTATGACAATTTCTTAGTCTTTTTCATTTAATATTCCTTTCATTATTTACACTTCACAATGTCTAAAGTGATGTGGGCGAAATTGAGGCAATAAGCTCCCCCGCTTCAACTTAAACCACGAGAGAGAGAGAGAAAAAGCCTAACACTCTAAGAGAGAGAGAGAGAGAGAGAGAGAGAGAGAGAGAGAGAGAGAGAGAGAGAGAGAGAGAGAGAGTGAGAGATAAATTTATATACGTGACTAATCGTGTATATCTCACATCTGGGAGAGACTAGTGGAGATTTTTGGACTATAATGATTATGATGACGCCGACATGAATCATTTATAGATTTTTGTGAAGGTCGATGACGGTGATAATAATAATAACAACAGGAATAGGACAGAAGTGGAGAGCATAATATCCTTTCACTCTCAACTGAAGTTTATTACTATGTTAATGGCGAATAATTATTACAAATGTGTGGCACATTCACAGAGAAAAAAGTGTTTTACAGTGGATGAAATCAGAGTAGATTATTGAGTGTCAGCCATTTTGAATCAGTTCCAAAACCAACTGCAATATAATTAGACACCAACAGCAGCAGACAGCTGGCACCGATCTGAGAAATAATCTCGAAATATTTGTCTCAGTGGCGGATTGGCTGGACTTCAACAGAGAACTATGATGTGTTAACAGGCTGACAAAATACAAGAACGCACATGCACAAATAAACTAGTAGTTCTGTGAGCAGTAGACATGGCGCAGTATACTACAGCCTCCTCTGTCCATACTGTCCATCAGAGATAAAATCAAATCAGGAAGAAATAGTTATTTGTATATATCTAGAGTGAAAAGTACTGTTTTTACTCCCTGAGGGAGAAATTTGAAGCCCGAGGCGAAGCCAAGGGCAACAATTTTCCTGAGAGAGAAAAAACATTTTTCACTCATGATATACACAACATTTTTCCTCCACCTACATTTTAAAAAAAAACTTCAAATAAAATAATTTTTAGAAAAGTACGTGACCAAATAATGTGTTACAACATAATCTAAAAAGTAAACAGAAACAGCTGGCTTGTAATCACAGTTCTCCGCCGACAGCGCTATCTGTTGGCAAAAGTTGTAACAACAATGGCCGCCACAACTACAGCTATGATGAAGTTCCCGTTTCAAATTTGATTAGATATTAAGGAATATTCGTTGGCTGGTATTTTGAATAACATGGAATTGAAAAAATTATACATTCTTTTTTAGTATAGTGATATGAAGTTTGTAATAATTTTAGCAAACAAACATAAATTTTATAGATTGATCAAATGTCTGGTTGAGGTATTGAATTTAGTTGGTTCAATGACTACTCTATATGCTTCCTCATCTGAGCTTAGACCTTCTAACCTATTACAATGTAAGTTTTTAAAATAGAGATGCTTCCCATGTTATTTAAATACAGTCACTTTTCCTCCATAGGGAGTTTTTCTGTTTTTTACTACCGAGAGCGAAAAAGTGACACTTTAGTATTATGTTTCTGGGAGTAACGTAAGTACTTTAGACAGGAGGTGAAGGAAAAAACAATTTTTACCTGTGGGGTCCAACGTGCTCTTTTTTGTTGGTCAATTTCTCTAATCCATTTTCTCGTGGCGAAGCCGTGCCATTGGGTGGAGATACAGGGTCCTGTCAAACAAACAAATTTCGGTATCAATATGCAAAATATCAATCTAAAAATAAAAATCAGCAGCAACAGGAATATTGTGATATGATATTTAAATTAAAATATTGGAAATCGTAATAATTCATACGTATTTTAATAATTCATTCTCGTATTTCCATAGAGAAGATATAGCATAGCCTAATAAGATATCCCATGGTATAGGGAGTTTATGTTACAAATTCCATAGTCCTTGTAGTTGTTTTTGGTGAAGCTATGTGAAGCAGATAGTCTCTCATACTTTTGGTAGAGTTAGTGGGAAGGATATTTTGAATATTCTTCCCGAAGAATAGACATTGATATGTCCAAAGCTCCGCCAATTTATGTAGATGCATAACAATATTATCTGTAGCTATTCCAAATTGCTTTTTTCATATCATATACAGTTCATTAATTATTTTCTTGGTCTATATTATGTAAATTTATCTATCATTTTGCTGTATTGTACAATAATATAATAAATAATAATAAAAATGTTTATTTTCAGTCAAAGAAGATACATAACATAAAACATCTTCATACAAATAGAAACAAGTTTTCAACTGAAAAATAATACACATATGCAAAGCTCAAGGAGCTTGTCCGCATATGGGAGCACAGTACTAATGATATTACACTGAATATATTTAAATTAAAGTAAGAAGTAATAGATTCAAAAAACCGAACAATCAACTAACTTATCAAGAAATAACCGAACTATCCCTGTTAATACATTATAATTAAATCTTTTAATGACAATATTCAATTAATAAGAAATAAAATAAATGAATGAAAAAATGAATCGAATAACAAAACAAAATGAAATTTCACATCACTCAATGACACAAAAAGGAAAAAATTAAAATACCGTAATGAAACATTTTTTCTCCTTTCTCAACCAAATGCAGCTCTATACACTGCACAGAAACTCTATGAATGAACAACAATATAAGTGTATAAGCCAGTAAATATTGTAATCTACAAATAAACTACTCAATCAATCAATCAATACTGTGCCGTTCTTACACTCTCAACCGGCCAAAACAGTAATAATAGACAGTAGTAGACAGTAATCGGTTTGAGTTAACAAAAAATCGGATTGAAATTTGAAACATTAACTACCTATACAATGGGATAACTACTTATGCTATTTTTTCTCTGTGGTGATACCAAATTAGACGTTTTTAGACGAGCCGACAGGGCAGGAAACTCCCCGATCAGCTGATTCCCGAACGCCAACCCAATCAGAGAGCTTCCTACCCTTCCGACTCATTTAATAAAAGCCTGAAAAACGCCTAATATGATCTCACCCTCAGTAAAGATTGGACTTGTGAAATCTCACCCATGAGATTAGCAGAAATCCGCTGAGTGAATTTCTAACCTTATCTAACCTCAGCTTCATCACACATAAATTTGAAAGGAAAATAGCACAAGGACTACCTATGCATTTTGCATCCAGGTGTTTCTTACTCATTGGTTGAATGGAAGAACTCACACACACTGAATAGGGCATGGCATGGAACGGTGTGATAAGGCAATCTCCATAAGATCAACACTTTGTATCTCCAAGCTGCGCCTCCTCAGATGTGCTTAGTCTTAGCTTAATCTGATGCACTATAATTATATTCATGAAAATTATCCATTTATATCTCAATATAGACTTCCTATGTGCTTAGTTAGTTGTCCAGCAGTTTGTAATTTTTTATAATTATAGATGAATGCAGCTTACTGGGAATTGAATGGTATATCTCCTTGCTGCTGATTTTCCCGTGCATATATTCTAAATTTACAGCATTGCATTTACAGCAAAGTATGGAATCAGTTGAATATTTTTATCAGTTTGAAAATTATTTTCAGATATGTTTCTTGTCCAGGAACAATGCCCTAGAATATTGGTAGGGAATTCAGAAACACACTGTATAATAAAGTTTTATTAAGTAGTGTCAAAAATTGTCAGAATATTGGTGTACACAGTTAAAATATTAAAATTATGGGATTCTTAAAAATATAATTTTTCGCCACACTGCACAGAAAGCAGCTGTTTTCCAGTCCCTACGTAGATCTGAAAGACATTGTTTGCAGACGACTCTCGTCTGACATCAGAACAGGTTTCTTTCCGGCGTAGGCCGGAAAGAGTACCTTTTCCAGCCGCTAACATGGAACTAGGAAAGGTGATCAAAAAACTTTTCATTATTTGTGTTCATTATTCAATAATTAAAACATTTATAATAATATCATCTTATTGTCATTTGAAATAATAAAAAAGTATAAACTCAACTTCCCACATAATTGAACACATCTTTTACGTTATTTAGACAAATCAGAATAAAAAATAAAAATACTTGGACAATTTCCTGATATTCAGATTACCTCAGATTTGCTGGAGCTATCACCTTCCACTTCTGTTTTCGGAAGTGCTTAGTAAACAACTATTCTCATATATATATATATATTATATATATATATATATATATATATATATATATATATATATATATTATATATATATATATATATTGTTTATTTTTGTGTGTGGCGAAAAATAGCGTTCGCACCACGGGCAAAAATGTTGTTATTCCGGCTCTCAATCTTTTCTAGTCCTCGGCCTACGGCTTCGAACTTGAAAACCGATTTCGAGCCGGAAAAATCTCATTTTCTGCTCTAGGTGTGAAATATACTATTTAATACGTGAATATTTCCTATTTTCAGTTACAATAATGTGAAATATTTCTTCTATGATTAGTTTTGAAACATCTAAATTTGAAAATCTACTTTGTGGAAATATTTGAGAACTGAAAATTTTGTGAATTGAAGAACTACAAGACTTAACCCATTTCGGAATATTTGTTACGTTACATAAATTTGGAAGAGGAATAGCACAAGGTTACCTTATTTTTCCTCTCCCTATCATTTCGATAATATACTTATTGTATAAATGAATAAATAGGATCATCCAAGTATTATGCGCTAGGTTGTACCATAGAATGATCTTCTGAAACCACCTTCCTATAGTGAATAAATTATTGACTTTCATTAATATATTTTTCAACCTTATCTAAAGTATGATAAACTGAGACTGTCCTACCTCTAATAAATAACTGACCTTTGATTTTCAAGCATACTTTCGATTATTAATAATTATATGAGTGAGTCAGTAGCTATTAAATTTTATTAGGGTACACAGATATGCTTGTAAGCATATTATCTCCATTAACGATTCGACTTTCAAGGCAATTACTAGGTGCTTTTTTTATTGACATGAAATTACAGGTGTCAGTCACAATCTCTCTCTCTTATTCACGCTTTCTCACTCACTCTCTCTCTCTCTCTCCTCTCTCTCTCTCTCTCTCTCTCTCTCTCTCTCTCTCTCTCTCTCCTCTCTCTCTCTCTCTCTCTCTCTCTCTCTTCTCTCTCTCTCTCTCTCTCTCTCTCCTCTCTCTCTCTCTCTCTCTCGCTCTCTCTCTCTCTCTCTCTCTGGGAAGGATATTTTATATCCTTAAGAGAATCGACAATTATTTGTTGCAACACCGCCGATTTATGAAGTTACATCACATTATTATACTATCGTTATTCTAATTGCATCCTATATTTTATTCTCATTGATTAATTATGTTTATACTTTGTGAAATTCGTTGAATAACTAGCATTATGGTCATTTAATGTGAATTAGTGTATAAGCTAGTAAATATTGTAACATACATAGATAAAGAAATATGATCCAATCTAATCACTCACTCTCTCTCTCTCTCACCAACATTATTAATATAAGTTTATAAGCCAGTACATATTGTAATCTGCATGGATAAAGGACTCAATTAATCAATCTCTCTGTCCCTCTCTTACTCGCTCTCTCTCTACCCATATCTCTCTTTCTGTCTCTTATTCCTTTCTCTACTCTATCATGCTTGCTTTCTCTCTCAGTCTCAACTTACTCGCTCTCCTAAAATCCACTTTCTCTTTAAAATATAATTATTCGTCAACTAAAATTGTCCATTATTCCAAGCTGAAATGGAAGATTCTTATCGAATTATTCATGTTTAAATATCCTCATTCCATTTATTAATTAACTTATTAATTTATTTATAATGACAGTATTATCATTCATCCCCTTATCATCATCACCTGGGCTTAAATAACTCGCAGAGTAATTAATAAAATATATAAATAAATTATTGGATAACTCAGAAATTCTAATAACTATTGGTAATAAATCTAATATAGCCTACAATGATGATTTCTAATATCCTTTAGAATTTAAACTTTGCATTCTCTCAAATGAGACATTTTTATAATTATAACTGCTCCTATTTTATCAAGTTTCAAGCTCAAAGGTCTCATTTGGCCTCAAAAGTCTTGTCAAGATGGTTCTATGTTTGGATTGAAATGTAAATACCATAGTTAATATAGACCAATAATCTAGAGAAACTATCTCTTCGAAACAGAAGGTTAGAATTGGTAACTTAATTAACAGACAGTCCAATTTTGTAAGGTTGGCATTAAGTTGAGGCAGGTTTCTAAACAAGATTTGAGTTCTGTCACTTTATTATGTAACTAGCTGGCCAAATGTAACCATAGAGAAACAATAGCATAAGTAGATATCCCATGGTATAGGGCGTTCATGTCGCAACTTTTACTGTTATCTCAAGCTAATAGTCCACGTAGTTATTTCTCGTGAAGCTTTATGACGCTGGTAGTCTCTCATATTGTGCCGTTCATATACTCTTACCCGGTCAAAACAGTAAAAATCGACAATAATCGACAGTAATCGGCTTGAGATAACAGTAGAAGTTGCAGCATAAAAGCCCTATACCATGGGATATCTACTTACGCTATTGTTTCTCTATGAAGTAACTTCGTACCGCCAAATAGTTTAATGCATCACATGACCAACTTTAGCTGAATGCACACCTGAGGAGGCGCGATGCGGCATTTTATTCATATAGATAATTTTCGATCTACAAAATAAATAATTTATTAAAAATCAATTAATTCTGAACACCGAAGACAGCTCAATTATTCGAAACAAAGCAATGTCTTTAGAGTATGTAAGTCTTTAACCTGAGGCCGCACTGCTGGATGGTTACACACAGAACAGTCATTTTGTTTTTAGTCGGGGCGTTTAGATTGAAATACAGGGGCGGTTATGGAGCAGCACACACTCTTGTCTACTATCTACCGACGGCTGTTGTATGACGCAATGATTATAACAGCTTATTTTTATTTCTGTGTGTGGCCAGCTCACAAATCTTCTCCATAAGAATTACATGTAAACTTTGAAGGACCGTAGGAAAGAGTCCTGAAGTCGGATTATAAATTTGACTAGACGGATATGGCGAGCGAAGCGAGCCTGACGGCTAGTACTATAATAAAGTAAATAATTGGTTCATACACGTACTGTATGACAAAATTATGTTTTGACGCATCATCACGTCTACACTACTGGACTGAAATCAACTTGAAATTTTGCATATACATTCTTAATTAACCGAGGATGTTTCTAGGCCTACTTCAAACTCTTCAAGATTCCACTCGGTCAAGTTTTCAGTTTGTCGAGGTTTGAAATAAACCCTTGAAGAGCACGGGTTACCTAACTATTTTTTTTATTCACCCATGTAATCCTTATCTTTGATTATTATTACTCTCGAAACCGTAATCCAATAAACACCAGAAAATCAGATAGAGAGATTAAGCTAACACAATATTTTGAACAAGTTTATAACTCAGATTATATAGCTGATAACAGGTTCAACATTTTGATTCCAGATATCACTCCCAAGACATTGAATTTTATTCTGCTCTGAACGTATACTACGATAATATCAGGCAACATTTCAAAGTAGCTATTTACAGTCTTGTAAATATATAGTGAGGAGTTTTAATGGCAGTGTGTGATTAGCAATAGTATTGCTATCCTTGTCCATCATTCAACTAAGCGGATCTCTTTCTCGCTTTGCTCTGTTGCCAGAAAATCTTTTAAAAATGTAGAATTGATAATTGATTAAAAAAATATTCCATCCTAATTATGAAAATTCATCATTAAATTATTGAGAAATATAATTTCTTGCCTAATAAAAAAATCTGGTGTGGTACACTCACACAACTTTCCTTGCTCATTGATCTATAATCCTCATTCTTAAACGAGGATAATTTAGGGGAATAACATTATGCCGATTGGTGGCTGAATAATTTTATTAGAACTACGATTATACTATTGTTATTGTTTTCAGAGTAAATTTTCCTTTGTTTGAATTATGAAATTTGAGAATTTTTTGAAAGTTGTCAAAACAGCTGTTCTACAAATAAAATATCGACATGTTGTGTTCTTTTGAATAAACTGCTCTACCTACCTACCTCACGCACAAGAAGGAGGTTACAAAGTAAATTTCTCAAGGATGGGGTGGACCCCCTGTTAGTTTCTCAGGGAGGAGAATCATGCCAGTTAATAGAGCTGATATATAACTATACAGGGTATGAATTTGAAAAAAAAGGTCAAGTCATTTTTGAAAAAATCGTGATAGAAATTTAACAAAATTCATTTTCTCATGAATATTACGGAGCTCCTGCAATTTGCCCAGGAATGAGACTCATGTCAGTCGATAGGGCTTATAAATAGCTATTTAGGGTATAAATTTGAAGGAAATCGTTGGAGCCGTTTTCGAGAAAACCTTGAAAAACATGGTTTCTTAGCCATTATCCGCCATTTTGAATTGAATTTTCTTGAATTTCTTATTGTCGGATCCTCATGGTATAAGGACCTTAAGTTTAAAATTTCAAGTCAATCGATTAATTAGAAATGGAGTTATCGTGTTCACAGACACACACACACACACACACACACACACACACACACACACACACACACACAAATCATGTTTTTGGACTCAGGGGACCTTGAAACGAATAGAAAACATGAAATTAGGGTACCTTAATTTTTTTGGAAAGCAATACTTTCCTTACCTATGGTAATAGGGCAAGGAAAGTAATATAATTGTTCATTTTAAACGAGAATGGACGGTTAATATTACATCTATAAACCTGTATCAGCTACCGTCTATAGAAGGCATTGAAAATACACAGGATCGGCAACGTTTTTCTCCTATCTTTCTCCACTGCCATTATAAAGTGGACCTCAATATAGGAAGAAGTAACTTAAAAACAAGACTTTACAGGTGAAGAAACCGTTGTAAAAAGTAGATTGTAGATTAAGTATAGCAGTCAACCAATCCAAAATTAATTATGAATCAGATACAAGGCACCGAATTTCCAAGTTGTTTTATAATGTTGACGATAAAATCTAAGGAGAGAGCTTTAAGATGTTGGTTTTATCGATGTCAGGATATCAGACAGTTTACTACACTCTTATTAATAATAACATCCAGTTTTCAAGCCAATCTAACTGCAATGAGAACCACGTTAACATAGCAGTATTAGATCAACATTGGTGTTGATATCCTTATCTATAATTCTACAAAACCGATAGTGCCATCCTTTTCTAGCGCCGCAAGGTTGCCACATCGTCCATTAGGTGTTGAAATATAATTAGTCAACAAAATAATCCATCCCAATCCATCATTAAATAATTGAAAAAATATTCTCTTGACGGATAAAATATAATTGATTACAGAATCATATGGCAGTATTAGATCAACATTGGTGTTGATATCCTTGTCTATAATTCAACAAAACCGATAGTGCCATCCTCTTCTAGTTCCGCAATGTTGCCACATCGTCCATTAGGTGTTGAAATATAATTTGAAATATAATGCGCACTAATATTCTTGCAGCGTGTGTTATTTTAATTCTGTTGGCCATCGCTGGCATTGAGTCTAACCCGGGTCCACAGAGGACTGTCGATGATTTGTTTCAAAAATTAGAAAATATAGATAGAACAATTCCGCATTCAAAATACACGCCAACAATGTCAACAGCTGATTGGGATGACTGCAAGATAATACGCAAAGTAATACTTTGTGCACTAGAGCGGAAAAGTGATTTTTTGCGTTCTGTAATTAGTGCAGGAATGGTCACTTTTCAAGGTAACTGTAGGAAAATATAATTTCGGGACAGTATCAATTCATAGATTGGGCAAAAATATGGAAGTTTAAAATGAATAATTTCTTGTATTCAAATCAACTTATATTGAAATGGTAGAATCTCACTACAATATATAGATCAAGCAGCTTGTTTTTTTTTGGGAGGGACTACATTACTATCCTGATTATCATATTTTTAATTGTCACGATAGTGACAGAACCGTGTCTCAAAAATAATTTAATTATAATTTTTTTTTTAATAAAATACAGTACTTTCAATTATTTTAAATGTTATAAAATATAGTATAATTTAAAAAAATTCATTTTCATCTTAAACTGCAGAGCAAGCAAGAGAGGAAAACGTTCTATTCAATAAAAATGTCTTAGCAAAGCTTCCACGCCATTGGCTAAGAACTTAATACAAACTCAGCAGTTGCGCTGACAAAATTTTCATTCCTAAAAAAAGACCACTCGCTTCTCGTTCAACTGCGGTATCGACCACGAGTCCAGGTTTACCCAGGAGAGTCAGTTCCATATTTTCTGTAAGTTTCTTTTTCTTTAATTTTCTTTCAAAATTCATTCTCCTCCTTTTAAACAGTAATATCTCAAATAATAATAATAATAATAATAACAATAATAGACCGTTTTCCTCAACATATTTTTTTTATAAATTTAAATTCTTAAATAAAATCAATTTCATTTCAGATAATTAAATATAAGCCAACGGTTTCACAAGAAAGGGCGTAATTGTTTAAAATAAGATTTGTTTGTTTAATCATCCGTATTACCGATTTTCAACCTTTTGTATATTTTTAAATATTGTTCAAAATTGATAAGAACTTAATGTCAATAAAAACTAAATTACTTTTCCAATTCTTACTTCTTCTATTTTCATCCTATTTCAAAAATTCAAACACCTTGTGTGAGTCAAAATTTTTATTATCAAAATTTCCAAGTTTTTGTGTTTTTTCTTTATATAAAAAAAGACACTGGTGGAGGCGTTCCTGTTCCTGTGAGGTAATTGAATGAATTGATCGAAACCCATACGATTTGGAGGAATCTGGGGATTTATTCATTCAATTATCCACAAATTTAAAGATCCTATAATTTTTGGTAGTGTGCTTTACCAAACATCGAGTAGAGGCACTAACCACTAAGAAGAATACAATCGATCAGTAGGCCTACTAACGAATTGATTATTTGAATAAATCACATTAATGTGAAGAACATAAATAGATGATGAAATAACACATAACAAAACACTTATAATCTTTTCGTTAGACTGGTCATTTCTCTTTATCCCATATATTTGTTACATAATATTGTATTAACTATATAATATATTTGAATAGATGAATTATAAAATCAGAATCTGATGTATTCGAAATAAAACTAACCTCACTAGCATCGTCGACTACGAGGTCCTGATCACTTTTTTCACCATCGCTTCCCTGCGAAAAAAATTTAGAATTCATTAAAATGTTATTCTAAATATAATACCCATATAATAAGTATAAATATGATTTTAAATTTAATAATCGTCTATACTATAATAAAGTGAAGAACTGGATTATACACGTACGGAATAGGAAAATTATGTTCGACGCATCATCACGTCTCAACTACTCAACTGATTAACTTGAAATTTTGCATAATTGATTCTCAATCCACCCGAGGATGGTTATAGGCATATTCTCAATTCTTCAATATCACATTGCGTCAAGTTTTCAGTTTGTTAAGTTAATTATTAGACCCTTGAGGAGCACGGGTTACCTACTAGTAGATAAACTGAAACAATTGATTTGAAATTTTATTTTTAATATTTTTATTTTTTCTTGTACTCTTACTATGTATAATGAACTATTGTAATATATTGTTATGAAAGCAATTTTTGGGAGAAATCCTGTATGCTTCCACGTTTTCATAAATAAATAAATGAATAAATAAATAAATTGATAACTCACATGGCAGTCTTTTTTCCTCTTTTTTCATTTTTTTGTGCTCAGGTTCGGGTGGACTCCTAGGTCTATACTTTTCTCTCTCAGCAGGCGATATCGAATTTCTCTGCGAACAAAAATAATCATTTATTTCAATTGTTGTCTCACATTGATCTATTCTTATAAAATGTATCAATCAAACGCGTAGAAACAAATGGATATAGATAAATATAGAAATACTGAGTGGCCAATAAGTCAGTTGACGCTTGCAATTTTTAAGGTCAGCTGTTGTTACAAACTAAACCACTTAGTTAACAACAATCTTATATCTTGAGGATTCAAAAATGAGAATATTCTCCACTTATTGGGTTGAATGATTCCAAATACTTCATACCAACTACAATTAATAATAGACAAGTATACCATTCTGTTATCTATTATTTCATTGAATACATATTTGTTGACAACTGACTTATCGGCCACCCTGTACATATAATATGAAGATTAATCGATTATTTCAGGAGAACGGCTATAAGTTTGCTATGGAGAAATTTACATTTTTCTAAAGATACAGTATTGGTAAATAATATATCATGTTTCAGCTAGTGGAATACCTGAACATAACATTGGTTGAACTATTAGAGTAATACGAGTGAACGGGGAATTCTGTCGAGGATATTTAGGGTTTTCTCTAGATATCAATATATGATATGCATAAGCTTGTTAAAAAACATAGCTGTGGTTGAACTATATCCTATTATATTAAGCGAGCAATTTCTGTATATCTGTTTATATTTTTATATCTGGTTATATGGTTATTTAAGTTCAACGGATCTCGAAAACGGCTCTAACGATTTTCACGAAATTTGGAACAAAGTAGGTTTATGATATGAAGATTCGATTGCACTAGGTCTCAACCCTCGGATAACTCGCTGAAGGACATTAGAAGGATAAATACGTCCTTGGAAAAACAGCTGGAAATTTTGTCGTCTGTCGATACCGTAATGGAAGAGAGTGAACGAGTGCATGTGTGTGGGATCATCCAGCTGATCTCACGAGAAGAAAAATTCAGCAAGAGAAACTTATTTTTGTTTATTTCTTTTTTTTTAGAAAACATGTTTACTTCAGAAAGTCCGAAATAGTAACTGGATACTGTTAGTGATACATAGTATATTAACAAATATTGTAGCAAACATAGTATATCATTCTAAATCGAATTCATAGTATATCTATTTGTAATTGATGATGTGTTTGAATTTTATTTTAATGAGTGATAGTAGCTTAACCTAGATTTTGATTTGGCTGTAGTATAAATTTGAAAAGGGACAGTTTTGGGCATAAGCCTGTTGTGCCTCCTCATATAACTGTAAAAATAATTGTACGACTGAGAAAATGAATAAATAAATATAAACTATAAATTCAATCTTTCGTTACAAATTAAATTTTCTATGCTTTTACACTCCCGAGCAAAGCTCGGTTCCCCGATATTTGGAGTAATACGAGTGAACGGGGAATTCTGTCGAGGATATTCAGGTTTTTCTCAAAATATTAATAAAAGATGTTTCAGTTTGTGAAATACCTAGAGGCTACTGTAGTTGCACTATATAGGAGTAATGTGAATTACCAATAAATTCTATCCATATCGAGGAATTTTAACAAGAAATCATTAAAATATTATATTATGTTTCAGTTTGTGAAATACCTGAAGGGTACTGTAGTTGGACTATATTGGATTTATGTGAATCACCAATAAATTCTATTAAAAGGAAATTCTGTATCGAGGAATTTTATCAAGAAATCACCTGGAAAACAGCGTTAAACTGTAAACCACGAAATTCCAATTTCATCGATAAAATACTGTCTTGAAAATAGCGTCAAATTCCAGTTCAGCCGTTCATTCATGGACATACACCGATTGCGCCCAGCGGTCGAATATAAGTGATACATGGCTACTATACACACGTACACTGTTTACCTCGTGACGTCATCACTGCCAGACAAATTACTTGTCTGTAGTAATAGAATCAAGTAATTGAATAGTTAGTTAAATAGACAATAATTTGAAATTATTGATAAAAAAAACTACTCGTTAAATAGACAATTATTTGTCCTGCTTCCTCTCCCTCCCTATCGAAGTGATAAAGGTATATATACTTTCCGATAACCATCTGCTTTATAACGACCATTCCTTCCTATTCTACTCTAAAAGTGTTCAATTGATTTATCTCGACCTGTGACGAATTTTGAAATCATGAATAATAAATGAATAAATAAAAAAAATGTTTACTTCCCAAAAAAACTAAACCTACTACATCAATTACAGATAATATTAGATAAATTACAATTACATACAATAGTAAGTTACAATACAAATTTCTTATAATGTATCCTCTACATGTTTACTTTTTTCTGTGTGGAAATTGACCTACCCCACTATGGCGTACCATGTTCTAGAGTAGGGTTTGTTTGTTTTTTTTGCGGATTATTAATTAGTTAGTGTTTAGTGAGTCATTAGGTGGTTAGTATATCTGACCTGACTTATATTGTAAATTATATACTGAGTGAAGGAGTTTTTCCTGATTTTCTAAAAGTTACCAAAGTTACACCTGTTTATGAAAGGGGGGATCCTAATGAACCCCAGAACTATAGACCAATTGCAATCGTACCTAGAGTGCGCCTCTAAAGGGCCAACTGAACATACCTACCAAATTTGAACGTTTTTGGTCCGGTAGATTTTTAGTTCTGCGAGTGAGTGAGTCAGTCAGTCAGTCAGTCAGTGAGTGAGTGAGTGCCATTTCGCTTTTATATAATATACTGTATAAATATATAGATGGAAGTCTGTATCTTATTAACAAGAGCGAAATGACGTCACGGACGTTCACTTTGTTACGTTCAATATGCGAGTGGCCAAACACATTCCGACCGCTGGGCGCAATCGGTAGATTCCCTTCATTCCAGAAGATTTTCGATTAGGTAGCTGAAACTCTCCAATAAATCAATCACCCTGTGCTAACCATCATTCCTCATCGCATCTTATGAATTTCAACCCCAATTTCTCACCCCACAAACCCACCGCGACCCCTGTTAAGGCCGCATGTTCGTCACCCCAGCTATTAGCTTCTGAAAGCAGAGTCAAGTAGAGTATTTGTGATCCCCGGAGTCCCTTCTTGATCCTGGGGCGCGAAAACCTCCAAGCATTGACACAACCCTAGCGAGGGTGCATCCCTCTTTTGTTACATGGATGTAGACACAGTTGTTGGGCTTGAACAGGGAAGGGGGTTAAATAGGAAGCTGAAATTCACCCCTTCTGTAATGACCTCGGATTTTCTACATAATTGTCTGTCAAGGGAGAGAGAACTCTATTTCTACATGCTTCTGTCGTACAAACCCTCTCACTCACTCACTCACTCTATCTGTCGTTATCTCCCTCTCACTCTCAACACCATGCTCAACGTAAGCCTCTTCAAGTATACATGATACCTCTCCATGGTACTCACTTCGTCTCGCTCACTCCCTCTCTCACAGCTCTAACTCTGTCACACCCACTCACTCACTCACTCTCTCCCTCTTCTCAGATCTTACTCTGTCACACACTCTTTCACTCACTCACTCCTTCTTCTCACTCTCTATCACACTCACTCTCTCTCACAACACAGCCCTCACTCTGTCACACTCATACACACAATCTTTTACTCACTCACAATCTCTTTCTCACAACTCTTACTCTGACACACACACACAATCTTTCAATCACTCCCTCTTTCTTCCTCATTCTCACAGCCCTTACTCTGACACACTCACAATCTTTATTCACTCTCTCACTTAGGGTTGTGTGGCAGAGAGGACCAGGAGTCCTAACTCCGTCCTAATAAAGGCATATAATCTATCAATCAATCAATCTCACTCTCTCTCACTCTCTCTTTCTCTTTCTCACAGCCCTTACTCTGACACACACACACAATCTTTTACTCACTCCCTCTCACACACTCTCACTCTCACTCTCTCTCTTCCGCTCTCTCTCTTTCTCTCTCTCTCTCTCTATCGCGCTCTCTCTCTCTCTCTCTCTCTCTCTCTCTCTCTCTCTCTCTCTCTCTCTCTCTCTCTCTGACACACTCTTTCTCTTTCTCACAGCCCTATTTCTAACACACTCACAATCTCTTACTCACTCCCTCTCTCTCACTGACTCTCTCTCTTTCTCTTTCTCACAGTACTTACTCTGACACACTCACAATCGTTTACTCACTCTCTCACTCTCTATCTCTACTCTCTCTTTCTTACAGTCCTTACTCTGACAAACTCACAATCTTTTACTCACACCCTTTCTCACTCACTTTCGCTTTCTCACACTCCCTCTCTCACATCCCTTACTTTGTCACACTCACACACACAATCACTCACTCACTCTCTCTCTTTCTTTCTCAATCTCTCTTCTTCTCTGTCTCGCCCACTAATACCGACCCCAACTCATTTCTCTCGAGTAAGTTTGGGGTGGATGAAAACCGAACCTCAAACCCAACCCTGTTTGATTTTCATCGTGTTTACATTGCTAAGGGTTGGTCTAACCGGAGATACACACACAGACTGACGCTGGTTAAATGTTGAGAGGATCGTAGTGTTGTAGAGATATATGTTGAGGCATGATTTCCGAATGGATTGTGACATACAATGTGCATTAAACGTTGTGTTACAGTAATTAGAGATATTGCAAGTTTGAAGAGGCATTGGTTCTTGTATAGTTTGATAGTGACATTGTTTAATATGACAAATGAGCTCGATATTGCATTACCAGAAACATGCCGTTGATTAGTGATACAATACTCTGACATACAATCGTTGACTGTTTGGTTATAGTTCAGTAGTATGCTCTGCTCTGTCTCCCCTGTCGAGTGTTCATGAAAAGAATACCATTTTATATTCTTTTCAGAGAATCGACAATTATTTTACCGCCGATTTTTGAAGTTACATCACAATATTATCGTTATTCTAATTGCTTTCAACCTTTATTCTCATTGATTAATTATTTATACTTTGTGATATTCGTTGAATAATTATCATTTAATGTAAATTAGTGTATAAACCCGTAAATATTGTAAAATACATAAATCTATGAAACATAATATAAAAATGTTAAATGAATGAAGAAATCTAATCCATCACTCTCACACACTCTTAATCTCTCTCTCTCACATTGTCTTTTAAACACTATCATTCTCTCTCTCTCTCTCTCTCTCTAGAAAGAATATTCTTTCTGAAGAATGGACATTGATATGTCCAAAGCTCCGCCAATTTATGTAGATGCATAACAATATTATCTATTTTATCTATAGTTATTACAAATTGCTTTTTTTCATATGATATACAGCTCAATAATTATTTTATTAGTTTATATTTTGTAAATTCATCTATAATTTTGCTGTATTGTGAGCTATTGTATGTATATAAGTGTATAAGCCAGTATATATTGTAATCAACATAAATACTTAATCAATCAATCAAATCAATCTCTCTCTCTCTCTCTCTCTCTCTCTCTCTCTCTCTCTCTCTCTCTCTCTCTCTCTCTCTCTCTCTCTCTCTCTCTCTCTCTCTCTCCGGTCATGTGTTAATGGGAAGGATATTTTATATCCTTCTAAAAGAATCAACAATTATTTGTTGAAACAGCCGATTTATGAAGTTACATCACATTATTATAATTATCGTTATACTAATTACATTCTATATTAATTTATTCTCATTAATTATTTATTTATATTTTGTGAAATTCGTTGAATAACTAGCATTATCGTCATTTAATTGACCGAGCGAAGTGAGGTCTAAGATTCAAGTCGACGGTTTGGCATTTCTCTTAATGTTTAAATGTTTAAATATTTGAATGTTTAAATGTTTATATGTTTTTATGTTGCGCATTTACGGCGAAACGCGGTAATAGATTTTCATGAAATTTAACAGGTATGTTCCTTTTTTAATTGCGCGTCGTCGTATATACAAGGTTTTTGGAAATTTTGCATTTCAAGGATAATATATAAGAAAAAGGGGCCTCCTTCATACGCTAATATTGGAGTAAAAATCAGACTATAGAATTATTCATCATAAATCAGCTGACAAGTGATTACACATATGTGTGGAGAAGCCAGTCTATTGCTGTATTTCCATAAGGTCTATAGTTTCAATCAGGTACTTGTGGATGAGAATACTGCGTGAGGTCTACTGTTCACAGAACTACTAGTGTAAATAAGAATTTAAGCCAGTAAATATTGTAACAAACATGAAAAAAGAAATCTAATCTAAAATCTAATCTAATGTCTCTATCTCTCACTCTCTCTCATATTGTCTTTTACACACTAACTCTTCCTCACTGTCTCTCTCTCCCACACACAATCTCTCTCCTCTCTCTCTCCTCTCTCTCTCTCTCTCTCTCTCTCTCTCTCTCTCTTCTCTCTCTCTCTCTCTCTCTCTCTCTCTTCTCTCTCTCTCTCTCTCTCTCTCTCCTCTCTCTCTCTCTCTCTTAAGGCCTTAATTTCATATGATATACAGTTCAATAGTTATTTTCTTAGTCTATATTATGTAAATTCATCTATAACTTTGCTGTATTGTAAGCTATTGTATATAAGTGTATAAGCCAGTATATATTGTAATCTACATAAATAAAGTACTCAATCAATCAATCTCTCTCTCTCTCTCACACACACACACACTATCTATATTTCGCTCACTCTCTCACACGCACACACTCATTCACTCTCTCACAAACTTTGTCAGAGAAGCCTTAAGCCTTCCCGCGGTTAGGGCCAAGTAGGTAGGTGGTTTCCTACCCCCGCCCGCAAACTTTCACAATAGGGTTTCAAGATTTTGCACTAGGGCAGTCCGCTGAGAGGATGAGTGGTTGTAGAAGGGCGGCGAGATGATTACTGTAATTAACCAGCTGCCCTTTAGTGGCCTACTGCAAAGTCTGGTTGAGAGTTCTCACCTACTAATTCTTCATTACTGGAGCAAAGTACCACCTCAAGCCTAATGAAATTTGAACTGGAGTGAAGTCCACGTTATGATAACAGTGTTTGATTAGCAATGGTATTGCTATCCTTGTCTATCATTCAACAAAGCGAATAGCGCTATCTCTTTCTCAATGTTGAATTAATAAGTAGTTTGGAAAAAATTCATCATGAAATTATTGAAAAAATATTATTTCTTGCTTGATAAAATATAATTGATTATTTAAAAATCTGGTGTGGCGCACTCACACAACTTTCCTTGCCGTTATGAAAATTGATCACCTGACGCTAGTGTTCACGCGCATCTCAAGTTTACTATTAAATTTTAAATTTTAGATTTTAGGTGAATATGTTACTGAACATTAATTGTAGAGATTTTCATGCTCAATCTTTTCCACTTGAATTGTTTTGTTTAAATTGTATCTGAAGCCTGATAATTGGGAATCTGAAATTGAACTTTGAATAGATGGGGCGAAGCTCCTGGAATTTTTACAGATATGAGACTTGTGGCAGTTAATAGAGCTCATCATTGGCTATTTTAAGTATAAATTTGATCAAAATCGTTGGAGCCGTTTTTGAGAAAATCGCAAAAACCCTGTTTTTGACAACATTTTCGCCATTTTAGCCGCCATTTTGAATTGCATCAGATCGAAATTGTTCGTGTCGGATACTTATCGTAAGAACCTTAAGTTCCAAATTTCAAGTCATTCCGTTGATTGAGAGATGAGATATCGTGTACACAGCCGCACATACACACACACACACACACACACACACACACACACACACACACACACCCCACAAATTAAAAATGAAATTAATACAATTAAATTGAAAATTTGAATAATTTTGAGAAATTCTTAATTTATAAATAATTTTTCAACCAATCAATTTATGAATGAAAAATATATTATTTGAAATAAGGAATAATTAATAATATTCAAAATGTATAATTTAATGAGTTCTCATTTTTATCTCTTTGAAAATCAGAAAAAAATATAGATAGAACACATTCGCATTCAAAATACAGCCAACAATGTCAACAGCTGATTGGGATGGTTGCAAGATAATACGCAAAGTATTAAGAGTACGCAAAATAATACTTTGCGCACTAGAGCGGGAAACTGATTCTTTGCGTTCTGTAACCATTGCAGGAATGGTCAATTGTAACAGTAGGAAAACTATATTATAAGTAGGTTCCCGAGCTCGGGATTTAGCTAGGTTCTAGAATTTTAACAACTTGAGTCAGAAAACTGACTTTCCGAAACGGGGCATAGTGGCAGTTTTTTACAATAATTTTTATTTCCTCATCTCTATAATACAGTGATTGGAAACTTTTTTTCTTGACGAAATGAAATATAACTAAATAATTCTAAATAGTTGAAACTTTACACTATTTACTTTTTATTCTAATCTGTGTTCAATTTTCTGTTTTTTCGAAATTAAATTTAAACGTGGACTGTGACCACGCCCCGTTTCGGAAGCCAATTTTCTGACTCCAGCTGTTTAAAGTCTAGAACTGAGCTAAATCCCAAGCTCGGAAAACGGCCCTTAAAGTGCCTAGATATACGCGCCGCGAACATGAGCAATTCAATTTTAATCAGCTGACTATATCTGTATTTTTACAGAAACGGTAAGATACAGATATGAAGAGCTTGGCATCAGCTGATTAAAAGTGAATTGCTCATGTTAGCGGCGCGTATATCTGTACGCACCTTTAGATTCTCTTTTCGTTAATCTCTGCTTCTAGTCACTCGTTCGGAAGAGAGAAAAAAATCAAGTGAGAGAGAAAAACATGTGATAGAGTGGAAGTTCTGAATTGGATCGATGAAGGGTGGATTGAATCAAAAAAGGCGCGTGTTTTGGTTGAATTTAGGAACGGTGCAAACTCGTTTTGGGGTATTTGCAAGAAAAAATACCCAATTGAACGAGGAGTGAAAAAGTACAAACAGCTTTTGATGGGGGTGTGTGAGCGATGGTTGTTTTATTTTCAATTTGAGCCTCGCATGAATATTTTTCATCCCTCCATCATTGCGAAACTGGCTCCCCTCACTCACTTTCACAAAAACAAAACCGAATTCATCCACTCAGGCATCGCAGATTTCATAAACTCAATAATTTCTCTCGTTCTCTCTCTCTCTCTCTTCTCTAACTCTCTCTTTCTCTCGTTTTCCCTATCTTTTTCTCTCTTTCGTTGAAACTTCTACTCACTCTCTTTCACTATCTCATTCTCTCTCTCTCTCTCACTCTCTCTCTCTCTCTCTCTCTCTCTCTCTAAATATTGTTACACACATCAAAAAGAACTCTAATCTAATCTAATCACTCTCTCTAACTCCCGGTCGTGTATAAAAGCTCTACATCGCTATTTTTGTTTACAACAACAACATTGAACTATAGAATTATTTCATATCCTTCTTAGAGAATCGACAATTATTTGTTGAAACACCGCCGATTTATGAAGTTACATCACATCATTATATTATCGTTATTCTTATTGAATTCTATATTTATTCTCATTGATTAATTATTTATACTTTGTGAAATTTGTTGAATAACTAGCATTATCGTCATTTAATGTAAATTGGTGTATAAGCCAGTAAATATTGTAACATACATAAATAAAGAAATCTATTCTAATCTGATCCTACACTCTTCTTCACACTCATTCTCTCTCACTCTTTTTTTCTCTCTCTCTCATTCTCTATCTCTATCTATCTTTCACACCGGTTGTGTGTTGATAAGAAGGATATCATGCTATATTCTTTCCAAGAATCGAAAATTATTTATTAAAAATTCCCCCATTAATGTAATTACTGACAATATTACTTTATTGTAATTAAAATTGCAGACAATTTCCATTCCGGAAACTCTTCATACTTCAACTCATAACTAACTAGCAATATATTGTCATTTATTGTCAATAATTCATGCATAATGTAGCATTTATCGTCATTAAATTAATAAATAAATCTAATCTAATATCTATCTCTCTTTCTCGTTTTTCTTTTTCTCTCGCTCTCACTCTCTCTTTCTCGACAGAGTCAAGTGTAAAAGAGGGCCGGCTGAACCCTAAATTCGCCTTTCTCTGAACAGAATGGAGGCTTCAATTCAATACGATAAACAGATACAACATGACATAATTTTTTTTAAATGTCATGAAAAATAGAAGTTTCTCATTGCAATTCATCATTATTCATTGTTTAATATGCTTCAATCAAAATTTACCTTCTCAATCAGAAGAACTAGATATATCAGAACAGAAATAGTTATTTGTGCAACTAGTGCGCAAAGTGACAGTTTGCTGCACCAAAAGAAACGTTTAAGGCGAGGGCGGAATGGCTTCTTGAGTGCAGCAGAGGAACTTTGCACACGTATTTCACATTAAATTTTTTGTACAGTTACCATTGAATATGAAAAGTGGGTAATTATTAGTAAAATGATGGCTGAAATCCATCAAATGTTGTGTGTGTGTGTGTGATGCTGTTATTAATAACAACCTTATTTCATTTAAAAATTAACACCTTGACTGCCGCGTGAGTCCACCTTGGACTCAACAGTATCTGTCCACTCCAGCCGCGTGAATCCACTGTGGACTCACACGTAATTCTCTCAGATACAGCCGTATGGTGCCACAGTGGCTTCACATTTTGTATTTGTTTGTGTGCTATTACAAAGTGCATGGCCAGTAGGTCCTGAACCCGCCGTGGCCTGGGCAAATTTGAGTTTGTTACATTTTTATCATGCCATTGAAAAAAAACATATTGAAATTAAACTTAGCCTCAATAACATTATTCTATCACAATATTATTTTGTTTTATAATTCAGATTTTTAGCATTAGGCTATAATGAGATCAGCTGCTTGCTTTGTTTTTTGACACATGTTATTCACTATACTATCATTTTGTGCAGTTGGTACCATGACAAAGCAGTCTGTTTATCACAAGTCTGTGTTTCCAATGTTGACTACGTAAATATGCTTGCAGTGTGTTTCTGACTTTTTTTCAAATTAGATACCTAAATCAATTTTATAATATTGACATGGATATTTGCCTTGAGTGTTTTTTGATGCCCATTCATGTAATATTAAGTAGTCTAAGTTTGATTTTTTTCCATATTTTATTTTGACTAAATAAAAATGTAACTTATCATATAATTTATCATTTTTTCAAATTAGATACCTAAATCAATTTCATAATATTGACATGTATATTTGCCTTATGATTACATATTAAATTTACATATTTTTACAATTTACAATTTTACAAATTTACAATTTTTTGTTATTGATTACATATAAAATTGCATAGGTATAATGTTTAAAAATGGAGGTTGGCCAGAATAGACATTTTTTCTCAGGTATAGGTGGCAGTCAAAGTGTTAATAATCCAATTGAAGTTGAAAATTCTCAGCCAAAGTTCTCATTTTTATTCATTCAAGAATCAGAAAAAATACAGATAGAACAAGAAATTCGCATTAAAAGTACACGCCAACAGCTGATTGGGATGGCTGCAACATGGCTGAACTGACAAGCGCGCGACCTAGCGGGAAGAATCGTACCTAAGTATGTTTCATCCAGCTAAAAAGTACTGAAACAGGATTCAGAAATTTAGACTTTTGATCAAATTACCGAGAAAAATTCTCAAAGTAAACTGAAAAATATTTATAAAAATAACATAGACAACAGAGAATATTTATTGTAGTATTCTTATGTTGTTTTTTTTTTGTTTTTTTTTATTTATATGGATATCGAACGGTAATCATTTAACCTCAAAATTCGAATTTTATAATGTATATTTGCTACTTTTCTTATTGCTTGCAGTTGAAATAATAATTATCAATAGAAAAGAACTATTATTTATTATTAAATGATGAGAATGATTTAGATGAACATTATTCTTGTTTTGGATTTCTAGATTGGGATTTTATCATAAATGTAGGGTAGCCATTGAAATGATTCTTATCTAAATCCAACTACAGTCATTGTTACCAACTTAATTTTTTGTTTTCGTGCACTAATCCTCCATATAACCCACCTACTATTTTGTGTTGCCATGTTGCAAATCTGGAGTACGCAAAGTAATACTTTGCGCACTAGAGCGGAAAAGTGATTCTTTGCGTTCTGTAATCAGTGCAGGAATCTGCAGGAATCAGTGCAGGCCACTTTTCAAAGTAACTGTAGGAAAAAAATTATATATTCCTCCCATCAATACATACTTTTACCACTTCTCTGTAAATCAATCTACTGGAATAGAGAAATGTAATCTTATCATCGTACCCCCTCCCCCGCAACCACAGGCACAAGGCTAGGCCCCTCGAGAGCATCATCTCAAGACAAAACAAAATGTTGTCTGTTTTTTATAAGGTCAGGCTTCCAAATTGACAGATGGTATTAAGCCCTGATGGTTCTGAACACTCACGGGTGTAGATGACAATAAATAATAAATTCAACACCAACTACAATGAATATTGAAGGGTCACGGGAACCCCACAAAATGACACGGGTCACGAGAACCCCACGCGAGGCCCTCAATGAAAAGGAATCTTACAAAACGAACGAATTAATGACCCTGGCAGCTGCCGTGCTCATAAGAGGATAATAGAAAGGGGTGCCATCAAGTAGTTAAAGTTTAGGAATCTACTACTTTCCAAAAATTAGCTGGTTGATAATAAGGGTGCCATCAACTAGTTAACGTTTAGGCATCAACTGCTTTCCATAAATAAGCTGGTTGATATTAAGGGTGCCATCAACTAGTTAACGTTTCACTTTTCCCTAACACATTCTCACAATTTCTTATATCTCAGTAAAATCTATATATTTGACTTCAGATACTGTTGATAGTGATATCTATTTATGATGAAAACACTAGGATATTATCATAAATATAAATAATTCAAATACCACTAATTGACCGAGCGAAGTGAGGTCTAAGATTCAAGTCGACGGTTTGGCATTTCTCTTAATGTTTAAATGTTTATATGTTGCGCATTTACGGCGAAACGCGGTAATAGATTTTCATGAAATTTGACAGGTATGTTCCTTTTTTAATTGTGCGTCGACGTATATACAAGGTTTTTGAAAATTTTGCATTTCAAGGATAATATAAAAGGAAAAAGGAGCCTCCTTCATACGCCAATATTAGAGTAAAAATCAGACTATAGAATTATCATCATAAATCAGCTGACAAGTGATTACACAGATGTGTGGTGAAGCCAGTCTATTACTGTATTTCCGTAAGGTCTATAGTTTCAATCAGGCACAAAGTAGGAGAACATCCTCTTCTCTGTGAATCAGGTACTTGTGGATGAGAATACTGCGTGAGGTCTACTGTTCACAGAACTACTAGTCTAAATAAGTGATACATCTGACAACATCTGACAAGTGTTTTCATCATATATATATTATTATGATTTTGGATATTGTATCAACTACTAGCAGGTAACCCGTGCTCCGCAAGGGTCTATATTAAAACTTGATAAACTGAAAACTTAACGTAATGAAATATTGAAGAATTGAAATAGGACTATAACCATCCATGGTTAATCAAGAATCTATATGAAAAATTCCAAGTTAATCAGTCCAGTATTTCAGACGTGATGATGCGTCAAACATAATAAATTTTCCTATCCCGTAGGAAAGCCAGCTCTTTCCTTTATTACAGTATAAAGGACTACACATTTAGTTATCAGCATGTAACAACTATCCATGTTTTTAAACATTGAAATCTACTCATCCTACAGTATTTTATAATCATCTATTATAAATCAATATAGTCCTTTAAGTCATCTATACTTATCCATGTTTTTAAACATTGAAATCTACTCATCCTACAGTATTTTATAATCATCTATTATAAATCAATATAGTCCTTTAAGTCATCTATACTTATCCTATAGTCATCTATTTGGGCTGGTTGATAATAACAATTTCCGGCACAGACCATTGCGGGGCACGGGTTACACACGCTGTGAAGATTTCACAATAAAACTGTGAAAAATTGTCTCGTTGAAAAACCGTTGTGTACTGTGATCTCGTTATTTCAACTGGTCGGTTGAATCAACGCTTCATTGTTGATTCAATTTGAATTCAAGATTCAAAAACAAGATTATAAAACATGTTGTGGATGAAATTTCAATTTTAAATTTAAATTTCAATTTCAATTTCAAATTTCAATTTCAAATTTCAATTTCATTTCAATTTCAAATTCAATTTCAAATTTCAATTTCAAATTCAATTTCAATTTCAAATTTCAATTCAATTTCAATTTCAAATTTCAATTCAAATTTCAATTTCAAATTTCAATTTCAATTTCAATTTCAAATTCATTTCAAATTTCAATTTCAAATTTCAATTTCAAATTTCAATTTCAAATTTCAATTTCAAATTTCAATTTCAAATTTCAATTTCAAATTTCAATTTCAAATTTCAATTTCAAATTTCAATTTCAAATTTCAATTTCAAATTTCAATTTCAAATTTCAAATTTCAATTTCAAATTTCAATTCAAATTTCAATTTCAAATTTCAATTCAAATTTCAATTTCAAATTTCAATTTCAAAAACGTTATTTCAACTAGTCGGTTGAATCAACGTAATTGTCTCGTTGAATAACTGTTGTATCACTGTGTCTGTGAACACGCTATTTCAACTGGTCGATTGAATCAACGTTATTGTCTGGTTGAATAACCGTTGAATCACTGTGTACTGTGAACACGTTATTTCAACTGGTCGCTTGAATCAACGCCACTACTCGTTGTAGATGATGTGGGTACAGATCTGAAGGCTAATTCCCTCATTGAGGGATGTAAAGGGTGGGGGTTTGTTAAGTGGCAACCCCCTCCCTTCCGACGGCACAAATGTTATTGATATTGAGGGGTAACTAATGAGGGGTTGAAGTACCCAAGCCTCCCCAGATTTACAGACTAAAATCATTTTCAGACTTTCCCTTGCAGCAGAGTACAATGGACCGGTGTAAGCTGGCTGTACGAAATCAAAAGCAATTATTATTGAAGGAAGATGTATAAGTAGCCTGGAGATATAAGCATGATAAGTAGATATCTATATAATAAGAGAGAGTAGGGTTGTGTTTGTTCGTGTGTTCGTTTGTTCGCATCAAAACATGTCAACTTGTGGATTCCGGAAAAACGGGAATGATTTAGATCTCCAAATTTTGCACATACATTCTAAAAATATCAATCTCGTTTACCTCTAAGCCCAAAATTAAATTTTCTTTCTATATTTCTCAAAATTAATGTTCAAATTTCATTCATGGGACATGAATTTGATAAAGAACTATAATCTAGAGAGACTACCTCTTCAAAACAGGTGGTTGAAATTGGCAACTAAATTAATAACAAGTCTAATTTTGACGGATTGGCATTAAGTTGAGGAAGGGTTTCTAAACAAGATTTGGGTTCTGTCACTTTATTAGGTTAGCACCAAGTTGATGAAGGACTTATCTATACTATAATAAAAGAAAGAACTGGATCATACGGGATAGGAAAAATTATCTTTGACGCATCTAAACGTCTAAACTACTGGACTGATTGAATAGAAATGTTGCATATAGATTCTTAATCCGAGGATGGTTCTAGGCCTACTTCAAACTCTTCAAGATTCCACTCAGTCAAGTCTACCATTCAACACAGCTGATAGCACTATCTATTTCTCGCTTTGCTCTATTCCCAGATAGTATGTTAACAATGTAGAATTAATAATTAATTAACAAAATATTTCATCTTAACTTTGAAAATTCGTTATTGAAAAAATAATTTCTTGCTTAATGAAATATAATTGATTATTTTAAACAGTATTAATATTGTATCAATAAACCCGTATCAGCTACCATCTATGTAAGGCATTGACAAGACAGAGGATCGGCAACGTTGTTCTCCTTTCTTCCTCCACTGCCATTATAACGTGGATCTAATTATATATTACTAAGGATATTTCTTTGCCAATGCTGTCTGATATACGAGTTTTACAAGGGATCGTACAATTTTTATTATCAGAGTTCTCAATCAAATGAGAATGTTTTTGAGATATAGGATGAGAGAGGAGAGATTATATTCAAGAGAAAATTGAAGGGAAAAACAGGCGAAAGAGGATGAAACGCGGGGAAAATACAGAGTAAATACTGTACATCGAAAGTTAGCTACAAAGTATATAGGTGCCCGTCAGGACTTCAATCTTAGAAATTTATTGTACTATAATCTACTTCGGTCGCATTCGCTCTCTCACACACTTTCTCTCTCACACTAGCACACTCTCTCACTCCCTCCCTATCACTCTCTCACACACTCTCGCTCGCTCTCCCCCACCCTCTTTCACACACACACACACACACACACACACACACTCTCTCTCTCTTTGTTAAATTGTAAAATAAAATCTATCCATCTCTATCCCTCAAACTCTCTCTCTCCCTCTCTCTCTCTCTCTCTCTCTCTCTCTCTCTCTCTCTCTCTCTCTCTCTCTCTCTCTCTCTCTCTCTCTCTCTCTCTCTCTCTCTCTCTCTATATATATATATATATATTATATATATCACTCACTCACTCACCCTATCTCTCTCTCTTTACGGTTAAGTGCTGAAGAATGGACTTCTTAAGGACCAAACTTCACCGTTTCATGTGAAAACATTACAGTAGTACCTCAACTTTAGCATATTTCATCATTTTCTTGCTCAATATTATTGTAGAACTCATTAGTTTAATATGATTCACCATGTTACTTTACAGCTACTGGTATTTATTTTTAACGCTAGATCGTAAGTTGAATTATGTTTTGATAAACACATGAATAAAGGAATATGAATCTGAATCTCTCTCTGCCTCTCCAACGTACTCAATAACGTCACTCACCCTCTCAATCTCTCTCTCTCTCTCTCTCTCTCTCTCTCTCTCTCTCTGCCTCTTCACTGTACTCAATAACGTAGTCTCCCACTCCAGTCTCACTTGAAGACAACTCAGCAAAGACATCTTCTGCAAGTACACTCATCCCAACTGAAGTATAAAAGAACTGTTCCACTATCTGCCCCACTTGAAACCCCTTAGCTCAGTTCGTTCATGTCGCTTCCTCCTCCTTCTCCTCCTCCTCTTTCTATCGCTATTCCCATTCCTCCTCTCACTCCTCATCCTCTTCATCATCATCCTCCTCTTTCCCCAACAGTTACCGTTTTCCATTTTTCATTTTCTGCAACTGAGTTTCCAGTTAACTGCATACTCCACTGATACTTTTCAGTCACCCTTCCACTCAAAACCCACTTTTCTATACACTAGCTTCTTTCACCTTTACTTCTATTCAACTTCTTCCTCAGTCTCACTTCTTCTTCTTCTGATTCTCCTTATTTTTTCTTCTTCTTTTTTGTCTTCTTCAATGATAATCCTTCAGGAAAATGTCATATCTGATTTTCTGTTCCGTTACACTAGCTTCTTTCCCCCAACTCCTCCTCTCCTCCTATTGATCAAATACTCCACCTTTTGACGTACAACTGCATTTCCACCCCTCATAAGGGGGTGACTTAGGGGTTGTTACTCTAATATTTTGAATGTAAACACCCATTGTGTGGTAAGTCATTTTAAAGGCCTTTTTAAAACTAGAAATATGACAACGATACATATGATATATGATACTTGTATCCAACATGGCGACTGATTAAAGTTTTAGGGCCGGTTTCCGAGCTCAGGATTTAGCTAAGTTCTTGACTTTAACTTGCTTTAAACTCTGGAGTCAGAAAATTGGCTTTCCGAGTCAGAGCGTTAACGTAGTTAAGGACTCAGGAGTTTAGAGATCACGTTAGACCCTGCAGTTCATAATTTCGCTTTCTGAGTGAAGGGCTTATAAGTCTAGGACTTGAATTAGATTCTTGCCTCTTTCCGAGTCAAGGATTTATCAAAAATCGTCAAATCAAGGACTTAAAACAGTGTGATTTTAAACCCTCGACTGGGGTACGGTTTTAATTCAAGTTCTAGACTCAACTGAGCAAATACAATCCAGTTATTGTTTTGGAGTAGATAGAAAGCCAAATAGACGTCATGGAATACCTAAATTATTTGGATTAGTCCATCTAAGTTCATAATTTACAGTTTGTAAGTTCATTTTGGAATAAAATTGTATCAGAATTATGCATAAAAAACTAACCCTCATTTTACGACTGTGACATAACCTAGAAATGTTCAAGCGAAATAATACAAGGATTGCCTTGGAATTTATATTCCAATATGAATGTTATTAATCAATGTCATATTCAACATATAATTAATTATAATTATTTTTCCATTTTTTTCAAAACAAATACGTTTTCAAACTCAATAACCTGATGATATTTTTATTCCAAAATTAATGGTTAGGATCAATTATCAATAATAGCATAACGTAAAATGAAATGTCTATTCATTCACCCTTCAAAGATTTTGCTTTGAATGGGCCTACAAAGAAATCGAAACAAAATAGTTTTGAGAGGATGCTTATTTGAATTGTCCCGCTGCAAACAGCTGTTTTCGTTTTGCTATAATGCCAACAATACAACAGCAAAATATTGTGAATTTCCCTCATGTTTACTGCGTTAAAGTCCTGGACTCAAATGAGTCGAGAACTTGATAGACTCCGGAGTTTAGAAGACAAAATCGTGACTCAGAAAGTCAATTTAGACCCGAGCGCTTATTTTAGTCCTGGACTCTGTAAGTCCAGAACTTATAGATCCCGAGCTCGGAAACCGGCCTTTTTTTTTTGAAGAAATGAGGTTGTAGGTGTATCAAATATTATGAATGTGAACACCCATTGTGTGATACATCATTTCAAAGGCCTTTTCAGAACGAAAAAATGACATCAATAGTTTTACTTTCCTTGCCCTATTACCATAGGTAAGGAAAGTATTGCTTCCCGAAAAAAATTAAGGTACCCCAATTTCTAAATTTCTATACGTTTCAAGGTCCCCTGAGTCCAAAAAAGTGGTTTTTAGGTATTGGTCTGTATGTGTGTATGTGTGTGTGTGTGTGTGTATGAGTGTATGTGCGCCTGTGTACACGATATTTCATCTACCAATTAACGGAATGTCTTGAAATTTGGAACTTGAGGTCCTTACAATATAAGGATCCGACACGAACAATTTCAATCAAATGCGATTCAAGATGGAAGCTAAAATGGCGAAAATGTTGTCAAAAACAGGGTTATCGCAATTTTCTCGAAAACGGCTCCAACGATTTTGATTAAAAATACCTAAAATAGTCATCGATAAGCTCTATCAACTGCCACAAGTCCCATATCTGTAAAAATTTCAGGAGCTCCGCCCCATCTATGCAAAGTTTGATTTTAGATTCTCAATTATCAGGCTTTAGATACAATTTAAACAAAAAATATCGAGTGGAAAAGATTGAGCATGAAAATCTCTTCAATTAATGTCCAGTAACATTTTCACCAAAAGTTGAAAATAAGTTTGAAATTTGAGAGAATGTGATTATTCAATTGCAAACTGTTGGCAACTGTTGATTCTATTGAATCATTCACTATGAAGAGATAGCAGATCTCGTGCGCATCCATCGTTATTGTCCTGACACCAGCTGGCTCAGATCTTTGTTTATAGGTAGACTTGAGAAGCGCGTGAACACTAGCGTCAGGTGATCAATTTTCATAACGACAAGGAAAGTTGTGTGAGTGCGCCACACCAGATTTTTTAGTTTTTACTTGAGCCGCCATATTGGACACAAGTATCATAGAACATTTTTATTGATGTCATCTTATCAAGAAGAAGAAGAAGAAGAAGAAGAAGAAGAAGAAGAAGAAGAAGAAGAAGAAGAAGAAGAAGAAGAAGAAGAAGAAGAAGATGAAGAAGAAGAAGAAGAAGAAGAAGAAGAAGGAAGAAGAAGAAGAAGAAGAAATTGGAGCGAAATGGAGGAAATAAAAGGAAGAAAAAAACAGATGATGTTGATGTCGACGTTGATGATTTTGATTATGGATTTGAGAGGAAGACCGAGCGAACCGAATGTGGATTTGGGGAGAGATAATCTATAGTGGAGAAGAATATAAAATGATAGAAAGAACACAAATAATGGGATGATAGGGAGTGAGAGGGGGAGAGAGAGACAGAGATAGAGAGAGATTGGAAGCACCCGGTAAGGAATAGAGTGGATATGGAGGAATAGCGCGACCCCGCTGTAATCCCCCGGGAGATTTCAACCCCAAGATTTGGGGGATGAAAGAACAGAAATGAATTGCTGACTCTCAGACTGTGCAGGGGGCAGAAAAAGTGATTCAAAAGGGGTAGAGAGGACGAAAGAGAGGGGGGGAAATATTGCACGCAGATAAGAGGCCATCCACCCTCTCAACACACCACAACTATGGTTCTCCTTCTTCTTCTTCTCTTCTTCTTCTTCTTCTTCTTCTTCTTCTTCTTCTTCTCCTCCTTCTTCTTCATCATCTTCTCCTCATCTTCTTCTTCACACTTCTCGTCCTCCTTCTCATCACATTCTTACTCCTTCTTCTCCTCCTCATCTTCTTCCTCATCCTCCTCTTTCACCACCATCACCTCTATCTCCATCTTCTCTTTCTTCTTCTTCTTCATCATCATCTCTTCTTCTTCTTCTTCTTCTCCTTCTTCTTCACCATCTTGTCCTCATCTTCTTCTTCACTCTTCTCGCCCTCCTTCTCATCACATTCTTACTCCTTCTTCTCCTCCTCATCTTCTCCCTCATCCTCCTCCTTCTTCTCATCTTCTTCCTCACCATCCTTCTCCTCCTTCTCCTTTTCCTCCTTCTCCCCATCTTCTTCCTCTTTCTCCGAAGAAGAAGAAAAAAAGGAGGAGGAAGAAGAAGGAAGAAGAAGAAGAAGGAGAAGAAGAAGAAAAAGAAGAAGAAGAAAAAGAAGAAGAAGAAGAAGAAGAAGAAGAAGAAGGAGAAGAAGAAGAAGAGGAAGAAGAAAAAGAAGAAGAATACAAGAGAGGAAGAAGAAGAATACAAGAGAAGAAGAAGAAGAATACAAGAGAAGAAGAAAAAGAAGAAGAAGAGAAATAAGAAAAAGAAGGACTGTGGAATGAATAATAGGTCGAGGGTGAAGAGGAAAATGGGTGGAAAAGGGTGTAAAGGGGGAAGAAAAATATGAGAACGTCGGTTGCAGTGTTAGTGATGCCCCGCCCCACCATTCAACCCTCCGTCGTTTCAATGTAAAGCTGGCTTTCCCTCATCATCAATAAATTCAACGTGTTGGGCTGCTTGCTAGCAGATAGAGATCAACCCAGAAAGGGTGGCAACAGAGATAGAAAAAAGTCGTTGCGAGAGAGAGATCGAGAGATATCGAGAGAGTGAGCTAGTGTATAAGAGAAAGCCGGATAGGAAAGATTTCTATGCGTCATTTAACATCATCTCTGTTAGAGAGAAGAGGGTGCAAGAAAAATAATGCAGCTTTGGATGCCAGAAAAGGGCTGTTCAAGTCCTGAAGGTGAACCACCGCTTTTGGAATCTGGAATCGTTATCAGTTGCAAGCCTCAGGGTGGTGCAGGAGAGAGAAGCAGCTGAGGAGGAGGAGCGGAGGAGGAGGACGTAGAGGAGGATGAGGAGAAAGAGATAAAGAAGGGAGAGGAGTGGAGAAGGAGGATGAAGAGGAGGATGGGGAGAAAGAGATAAATGAAGAGGAGGAGGTGGAGGAGTAGGAGGAGGAGCGGTGGAGGAGGATGAAGAAGGGGATGGGGGGAAAGAGATAAAGGAGGAGGGGGAGGAGGAGGAGATGAAAAATGTGAGAAAAACGTGAGTAGGGGGAAGGTGAGAGTACTGAAGAAAAGCTGGCTCAAAGCTGCCCAGAAGCTGCCCCCAAATCTATGCCAAAGCTGATTCTTGGTTCTAATCTTGCCCAATCCAATGTAATCTGAACTAACTTAACCTAGCCATACCCCTAATCTCACAATAAACCTCAAATGAAGATCCTCATTCCGGCTTTTTTGGAAAAAACTAGATCCAGCTTTTTTTATTTCTTGAATAACTAAGAAACCATTAATTTTACAAAAAAATACAAGGGTTACTTTTTCCAGTAAATCTAATAACAAATCCATTTGTTAAGATTGAACAGAAAATAAGGATCAGTCCCACTCTTATGGAAAAAGTAGATCCAGCTTTTTTTCATTTCTTGAATAACTAAGAAACCATTGATTCTATCAAAAGCTACAAGAATTATTTTTTTCAGTAAATCCATTTGTCAAGGGATCAGTCATCCTCTCTAACCTAACTCAACATTTTCTGAAACTGAGCAACAACAAGCACTCAGAATCTCTGATGATATTTTTATGTTGAGACCTAGCACAGCTCCCTTTCTTAAGGAATACCAACCTCAACACCAACCCCCCCCCCCCCACCAACATGGGGGGGTGACCCTCTGTCTTTAACCAGCTAAGTTTGAACTACTTGGAAATTCACCTTCCCTCAGGTTGTATTAAACATTTATTATAAAAATACATCATTAGTGTTGATAATATTTGTATGATGAAGATAATAATAGTGATATTAATGTTGATATCAAAAATTTGATTCAGATTTTTTTTTCCATTTTTTACAATACATACCATTAGCTGCAACTTTTATGCCAAACATCAATCTCAATAATGAAAAAGAGTGGAAGTATATGACTGATCCAAACTTAATCCAACAATTCTCACTTTCTCCTGGAATCTCTTTTGAAGAATGGTATGAAAAAAAATTTAATAAATATAGGTGGAGAATCTTAGGTTTAGGGGAGTACACCCAGAAAGAAATTGTAGGTGTAGATGAGTACACCCAGAAAATATATTTTTTTCATTCAAATGTTTTTAAAATCAAGAACATTATTCTACTTTAATAAAATAAATTCATTTGAAAAAAACTAAGCTCATATAGATGGTGCAAATTTGACACTATATCATCACAGTCAGTATTTGAATATCTTGTGCTTTGAAAGAAGCTGATAAATTGAATAATAATATAAAATGGTATGTTGCTTTAAAATTAGATTTGAAGAAAATGATTGGAGATCATTCTATGGGAGGACAAGAACACTTCTACTAATTAATGATAATGTTTAGTAATCAATGGGATGATACTGAGGGTAGAATATGGAATAATATTAATACATTTGTAGAGTATGGAAGTGGTTGAGAGATGGATTCAATTAATACTTTTGATTTGAATATTGTCTAGTTTTTAACCAAATTTTTGTTATTTTATGGAAGATTTTTTCAAATTTATAATACTTTTTTTTACTGTTCCACTCAGTGGTGTATATTCAAACTTATTATCATAGAGGATTAAACAGTAGGCACTGATTTTTGCTGAAAAATTATTTGTTGTTTCCAATGCCAACTTTATGTCTATTGCTCCAGATTTCAATAGTTCATTTTGCTTACTACAGTCTATAAAAACCAATGGTCCATATTCATCAAATGTTTTATACTCAATTGATGAACTGCTGTTATAAGGATAGTATTCATTTTGGAATTCAGAGAACATGTGATACAATAAATGTTTATTACCAGCAATATTTTCATAGGGGAATGATTGAGCATTTAAATAAAGATTAACATTGTTCAGATTACAGAAATCAAAATGAGACCTGTTAGCAGTTATAACATTTTTCCTATTCTTTTGAAATCCAAGAATAATGAATCTAGGTTTTAATATGTTCAAAGTTGTCTTTACTGTCCATTGAAGATTAGTAGTTTCAGGTAATTGTGGAAATTCATGCAATTCCCATGACCTGAATGGAATGCTAATTGGTATATCACTATGTGTTAAACTCAGCAGATCAAGACAAACAGTGTCAGAAGCATGTATGTAGGGTACTTTCCATTATAGTTTTGCAATTTTCACTGATTTTGCTGTCTCTGATTCAATACAATCCAAGTCTGATGATGATCTTAATAGAACAATTTCCTGACGAACATTTAATAGAACTTTTCTATAGTCTTCCATTACACCTAACCACATATCCAAAGGAATGCAAAAGCAGAATTTATCTAAGCTTTTCCATTCAGTCAACTTCCATCCTGCATTCTCCATAATTTTTCATTTAGTTTTGATTGACGTAGATAGTTTTTCTTGTTTGTTGTCAATCCTACATTACGTGTGCGATCAACCTCAACCTCTCCCAATTCATTTTTATTATATATTTTTTCTTCTCAATAAAACCTGAGGAAAGGTGAGTTTCCAAGTAGTTCGAACTTAGCTGGTTAAAGACAGAGGGTCACCATCCCCCCACAGGGGGGGTGTTAGTGCTGAGGTTGGTGTTCCTTAAGAAAGGGTCTCAACATGAAAATATCATTGGAGATTCTGAGTGCTTGTTGCTCAGATTCAGAAAAAGTTGAGGGTGACTGATCTCTTGACAAGTGCATTTGCTGAAAAAAATTATTGTTGTAGCTTTTGATAAAATTAACGGTTTCTTAGTTATTCAAGAAATTGGATCTAATTTTTCCATAAGATCCTTATTTTCTGTTCAATCTTAACAAATGGATTTACTGGAAAAAGTTATTCTTGTAAAATTAATGGTTTCTTGGTTATTCAAGAAATTGGATCTACTTTTTCCATAAGATCCTTATTTTCTGTTCAATCTTAACAAATGGGGTGTCGATGGTTTCCTAATCAGATTTACTGGAAATGTTATTCTTGTAGTTTTTTTGTAAAATTAATGGTTTCTTAGTTATTCAAGAAATAAAAAAAAGCTGGATCTAGTTTTTTCCAAGAACAGGGGAATGAGGATCTTCATTTGAGGTTTATTGTGAGATTAGGGGTATGGCTAGGTTAAGTTAGTTCAGATTACATTGGATTGGGCAAGGTTAGAACCTTGAAGAATCAGCTTTGGAGTGGATTTGGGGGCAGCCTTGGGGCAGCTTTGAGCCAGCTTTTCTTCAGTGCCATCACATTACCCCTACTAACGTGGAAAAGAATAAAGGAAAGAATATAAAATTAGAGTACTACCATGATTGAGATAATTGAAAGGATTTTTTGCCAGAGCTGAGGGATTTGGTGAGCTATGGTACAAATCTTTTTGTTTGGGCGCCTCGGTGAGAGAGAGAGAGAGTTGGATACTAAGAGAGAGTAAGATAGTAAGAGAGTGTGATAGTATGAGAGAGTGATATAGTAAGAGAGAGAATAAGGTAGTGTTAAAAAAGTGAGAGTCAGAGTGAGTGAGTGAAAGAGAGAGGGTGAAGATTCCGTAGAGCCCCAGAGATATCTTGGTGATTTTACTACTCTTCCCCCAACGTAATCATTCTTTCTCTCCTTTTTTATTAAGTGAGGAGTCATTCCAGCTAAATAACGCTTAATGAACAATACAATTAGCTGATAATCTCTTCCCATTGTCTCAGATTGATTAATTAATTGCTTCTCATCATTGTGGAAAAGTTTGGGGGAAAATGAAGAGAGCAATAATAATTGGAGTCATTCAATTTTGTGTGAAAAATGAGTTCACTATAATTGACTGAACTAAGATTTTATTGTTGTACTAGCTGTCAGGCTCGCTTCGCTCGCCATATCCATCTAACAAGGGGGCTCCGCCCCCTGGACCCCCGGCTGGATCGTCCAAGAATGACATCAGCAGGCTCGCTTCGCTCGCCTGCATTTTTCATTTGAGCATTTTTATCATATGTTAGGACAATCCAGACGGGGACCAGACTAAACGTCTGGCTAAACGGATATGGCGAGCGAAGCGAGATAATCAAGAGATTGGGAAAAGAAGAATATACATGCTAAGAGACGAACTTTAAATCCTTAAAAACAACCCTTAGAGTTAAAATATTGCCAAAAGATTTCTTAGTGCGCCTCTAAAGGGCCAACTGAACATACCTACCAAATTTGAACGTTTTTGGTCCGGTAGATTTTTAGTTATGCGAGTGAGTGAGTCAGTCAGTCAGTCAGTCAGTGAGTGAGTGCCATTTCGCTTTTATATAATATAGACTAACCTAACCTAATAAAGCCTTTATTCAGACTCTGTTCGAACGGAGGAATGTAAGCTGTTCGTTTAAACACCGTATGAAACACATTAAGATAAATGCAACCATATCTACAAGTAAACGTGTTTTAGCGTTGAACCAGAGATTAAAGAAATAAAAAATATTAAGTTACTTTATGGTTGTGCGTAGTGTTAGCATTATAGCCTTAATCCCTAGATTTCTAGAAACTAGAATTTCCTTACGTAAATAGCAAATCAATTTGAAAGTCAATACCCATATGATTTACAAAACAAATCAAATATCAAAATCAAATCAATAAAAAACAGAGCTTGACATGAATCCCTATACATCTTATGTATAACATTCCTAAAGTGAGGTTCACGTTATAATGCCGGTGAGAAAGATAGGAGAACAACGTTGCCAAACCTATGTCTTGTCAATGTCTTCTATGTCCGGTAGCTGATACAGGTTTAATGATGTGAAATTAATTGTTCATTCTCGTTAAAAATAATGAATTTTATTTTATCAAGCAAGAAATTATATTTTTCAATAATCTCGAAATCAAATTGCATAATTAAGATAATAATATCGGGGACCGAGCTCCGCTATGGAGTACAAAAGCATAACAAATGTATTACGAAAGAAGAAATTATAATAACATTCATACAGAAATGTTCTATCTAATCACAGTAGATTTATTCCCAAAGGGAAGGCAAAAATTTCCCTCACAAAGGCCCAGTTGCACAAAAGCCGGTTAAAGTTTAATCCTGATTAACTTCACGTGAACCGAATCAGAGAGGACCATTTCAAAAAGATGGATCTACTGGAATTAATCAGGATTGAAAATAACCCGGCTTTTTTGCAACCAGCACTAAGCATAATTTTATTTTGACACAGTCCACCACACATTAACTCGTTCATTCACTTCCATCACCAACATACGACGAAATAATTATCCTTAGAATGTCCTTCAACGAGTTTTCCAAGGGATGAGACCTAGTTCAATCGAATCTTTATATTATAAACCTACTATGTTCTGAATTTCGTGAGAATCGTTAGAGCCGTTTTCGAGGTCCGGTGAAATACAAACATATAAACATCCAAACATATGAACATGAAAACAGAAGTTTCTCGTTTAAAAGGATAAATTATCAATTAAATTAAAAATTCTACATTGTTGAAAGACGATCTGACAATAGAGCAAAGCGAGAAAGAGATAGCGCTATCCACTTTGTTGAATGATAGACAAGGATAGCAATACCATTGCTAATCAAAAACTGCCATTATAAAGTGGACCTCACTATAGTTATTTTTTTCTCCCATACATTATTCCGTTGGAATCATGCATTTAATAATGGTGATATGTTTTGAAGTGCCATTCATGTGAAATCTCCTATTATTTCATCGGCTTCTGTAATTAATTAAATTTATAGTGGAGCCTTTGTGCCAAGAGCAATTTGATATCAAAGTTTTGCTGGAATTCAGTTCTATTACATGGTTAATTAGTTAATTTCATAGAGTGGTTATGATGAAGCATTCAATTTGTGTCATAGACTTGAGTAACAAAGTACTACCTAATTCTTCTTCTTCTTCTTCTTCACCACCATATTCTTCTTCTTCTTCTCCTTCTCCTTCTCCTCCTTCTATTCGTACTACTCCTCCTCATCTTACTCCTTCTCTTATCCTCATCCTTTTCTTCTTCTTCCTGTTTCAATCCTCTCGATATTTTCTCCTTCTCCACCTCCTCCTCTTCCTCAAGTTTTTCCTCCTCCTCCTACTAAACCACCTCCCACTTCTTAGCTCCTTCTTCCTCCACATCCTCTCCTTCTTCTCTCTTCTTCATTTTCTTATTCTCCTTCGTCTTCTCTGTGTTTTCCCTGCCTTACCATCTCCTCCTATTCCTCTTCTTCTTCTTCTTCTTCTTCTTCTTCTTCTTCTTCTTCTTCTTCTTCTTCTTCTTCTTCTTCTTCTTCTTCTTCTTCTTCTTCTTCTTCTTCTTCTTCTTCTTCTTCGTCTTCCCCTATAATTGTATTAAATCTTTTAATTCACAATACATATTTTGTGCTATGGGCAACACACTATTATACACGTTTTTAAACATGATTGATTATCAGTTATCACCGAATTAATTTTTAAAAACTATTTGAAACTATGAACTCATAGAAAGTTCTGGTATTTGTCACACAAATATTCCATCTTTGTAGGTCCACGATATAATGGTAGTGTTTGATCAGCAATGGTATTGCTATCCTTGGTTATCATTCAACAAAGCGAATAGCGCTATCTCTTCCTCGCTTCGCTCTGTTGCCAGATCGTCTTTCAACAATGTGTGATTGATCATTATTTAACAAAATATTTCATCTTGATTATGAAATTATTGAAAAATAAAATTTCTTGCTTAAAAAAATATAATGGATTTTTTTAAACGAGAATGAAAAGTTAATATTACATCAATAAACCTGTATCAGCTACCGTCTATAGAAAGCATTGACAAGACATAGGTTCGGCAACGTTGTTGTCCTATTTTTCTATATATTCTTTTTAAATTGATAATTTGAAAGTGGAACAACTGAAAAATAATTTTAAAAGAAATTAAAATGAAGAAGTTCCACATTTTATAGAAAATTCATGAAGTTCTGGCATTTGCCACACAGAGATTTCATCTTAGTTGACCAAGCGAAGTGAGGTCTAAGATTCAAGTCGACGGTTTGGCATTTCTCTTAATGTTTAAATGTTTATATTATGTTGATATGTTGCGCATTTACGGCGAAACGCGGTAATGGATTTTCATGAAATTTGACAGGTATGTTCCTTTTTTAATTGCGCGTCGACGTATATACAGTTTTTGAAGATTTAGCATTTCAAGGATAATATAGAAGGGAAAAGGAGCCCCCTTCATACGCCAATATTAGAGTGAAAATCGGAATATAGAATTATTCATTGACCGAGCGAAGTGAGGTCTAAGATTCAAGTCGACGGTTTGGCATTTCTCTTAATGTTTAAATGTTAAAATGTTAAAGTATTTGAATATTTGAATGTTTAAATGTTTATATACCTATATGTTGCGCATTTACGGCAAAACGCGGTAATAGATTTTCATGAAATTTGACAGGCATGGGTCCTTTTTTAATTGCGCGTCGACGTATATACAAGGTTTTTGGAAATTTTGCATTTCAAGGATAACATAAAAGGAAAAAGGAGCCTCCTTCATACGCCAATATTAGAGTGAAAATCAGACTATAGAATTATTCATCATAAATCAGCTGACAAATAATTACACAGATGAGTGGAGAAGCAAGTCTATTGCTGTATTTCCATAAGGTCTATAGTTTCAATCAGGTACTTGTGGATGAGAATACTGCGTGAGGTCTACTGTTCACAGAACTACTAGTATTACAGTATTACTCAATGATTAAAGTGAAGCAGCCTCATAAACAAACCATGTGGACAACAAAGGCTTACTACAAACTCTCAAATATTTAGCACACTGCCTACTGAGAGATGGTGCGCATTGGTTGACACAGACGCCACTATAATGAGGTCCACGTTATAATGGCAATGAAGAAAGATAAGAGAGCAATGTTGCCTATCCTCTGTCTTGTCCATGACTTCTGTGAACAGTAGCTGATACAGGTTTATTGATGTAATATTGACTGTTCATTCTCGTTTAAAATAATTAATTATTTAAAAAAAAATAATAATAATATAATGTGACCTGGCTGGCTCGGGTCTGGTGTCAGAGTTTCCAGGTCGCAACCTGAACAATAATCAAATAATTAATTATATTTTATTAAGTGAGAAATTATATTTTTCAATAATGAATTTTCATAATTAAGATGAAATATTTTTATATATCTTATTTATTTATGAAGCAAGAAAGAGATAGCGCTATCCACTTTCTTGTATGGTAGACAAGGATAGCAATACCATCACTAATCAAACACTGCCATTATAACATGGACCTTACTATATACTGCAACACACCGGGGTCTGCAAAGCAAGCCAACGGTTCTGCGAATTTGGTTGACTGACCAATATTAAACAGTGCCTGTGGCTTTGTTGTTATGTTAGTCTTGCTGGTGAGAATTCCACCAGACTGCACCATTACATTATGGCGCCCAACTACAGTATTCCTTTCCCACAACCACTGATTACCACACTAGAAGCAGCAGCAGCCTCTCTGTGAATACATTCCAGAACTGGATAGAAACTGTGGTGAAAGAGAAGCTTTTGGATGAGAGACAGAGAAATCGAGAAAGAGAGAGAGAGAGAGAGAGAGAGAGAGCCATTCAACGATACAAACACAGAGCAATGCGGTTTGAGGTCGGTGGTGGAAAAGTGTACAGTCAGGGTTTAGCCCGGGTTTGCAGAGCAGTGGAATGAGGAATGATATTGGTCACACCGGGCCGGATCTACTGGGGCAAGGGGTTAAGCCACAAAAGGGTTATGGGTGAAGTGGGTGAGTGTGGTTGCTGCCTGGTGTGTGGATTAAGTAGAGCTTCTAAAGTACTAGTTGTGAGTGGGTGGGGGGGTGATGACACATCCACCACACACAGGGTTGCAAGTGTGTGTACTCTGGATAATTCGAAGGGGTTGAGGGTTAGTGTTCAAGACCAACTTCCCCCAAAGTCTTCTCAGGGGGGAGAGAACAGGGATCTGTGTTTCACACCACCAAACTTTCAGGCAAGCAATGTGCAAATGTGTGTGTGTGTGAGGGAAGTCAGCACATACACACACACAGACACACGCAATGTGCGTGTCAGCAAACAGGGTTTCCAACCCCCACCCTTTTACACCCACTCACCCACACCTCACAGCTTTAATCGAGCCACCTCCTCCTCCTCATCACCAAACCCTCACTCCATGTAATCACTGTAATTAGTCCAATTAACAGCTTCACCACTTTGGCACTTTGTAGTGAGAGCAGTTGTATGCGCATGCGCAAACCACACCACCCCACCCACCAGAACCCACTTGCCAGGCCAGACTATTCCCACTGGATTGCCACATCGTTGGCTCCACTAGTAAATTGTATTCCCATTTCGCAGCACGGCTATTAATGTGCTATGCCAAGCTGATGATACAGTTGCCACCAGCAATATTTGGTGACCAACACAACAGATATTCTATACTCCCTTCATTCATTACTGCAGGGCTATTCAGTTTTTTTTTTTAATTTAATACTAGCAGGTAACGTGTGCAAGAAGCTATATTAAAACTTGACATAATGAAATCTTGAAGATTTGAAAACAGGCCTATATTTAACCTCGGTTAATATTAAGTTATTATTCGGTTATTATTATTAGTCACCCTCGGTTAATTTATGTGCAAAAAATCTAGTTAATCAGTCGAGTAGTTCAGACGTGATGATGCGTCAAACATAATTTTCCTAACCCGTACATGTATAAGACAGTTCTTTGCTTTATTACAGTAAAGATGATTATCAATAAAAACACTTCCCTCACGTGGGCTACTTTGAGGGACGGAACTATGTGAGGTCCATGTTATGATGACAGTATTTGATCAACTTTGGTTTTGCTTTCCTTGTCTATCATTCGACAAAGCCGGTGGTACTATCCTTTTCTAGGTTCACAACGATGCCAATTATGTTTTTGACAGTTTAGAAATATAATTAATTAATGAAGAGAATCGGTATCGCTATTCTTCTATATTTATCCACTGCAATTATAACGTGGACCTAACTATAGTTGTTGAACTATTTTAAAAATTTAAAAAAAGAGTACTACAAGATGTTTATATTGTTTTTGTAATAAATTATCAATTCAACAAACCAACATCAATAATTGAAATGTGAAGCAAGATTTATAAGCGAATGATATTTTGGAGCTTTACTATAGTGAGGTCCACGTTATAATGGCATTTTTGATTAGCAATGGTATTGCTATTCTTGTCTATCAATCAACAAAGCGGATAGCACTATCTCTTCCTCGCTTTGCTCTGTTGCCAGATCGTCTTTTAACAATATATATGAATTGACCGAGCGAAGTGAGGTCCAAGATTCAAGTCGACGGTTTGGCATTTCTCTTAATGTTTAAATGTTTATATGTTGCGCATTTACGGCGAAACGCGGTAATAGATTTTCATGAACAGGTATGTTCCTTTATACATTGCACGTCGACGTATATACAAGGATATTGGATATTTTGCATTTCAAGGATAATATAAAAGGAAAAGGTAGCCTCATTCATACGCCAATATTGGAGTAAAAAGCAGACTATAGAATTATTCATCATAAATCAGCTGTCTAGTGGACTATAATACTACCCGATCAAAAACATCGAACATATTGAAAATGTATCTTTCCATCAACGTTGTAGACAGTTGCAGCCAGACCTGATAACAGCGCTCACACTCACATTCCGGGACGACACGGCACGGTACGATAGGACAGAAAGTTAATATTACATCAATGTGCCTGTATCAGCTACCGTCTATAGAAGGCATTGACAAGACAGAGGTTCGGCAACGTTGTTCTGCTATCTTTCTCCACTGCCATTATAACGTGGACCTCACTATATCTGATTATCAATTCAACAAAACAGCATCAATAAGCGAAACGTGGAGCAAGATTTATTAGGGAATGATATTTTGAAGCTTGACTAAAAGGGTCACTGATATGGATTTCAAAAAGATCTGAGGGACTATGAAGTGAGAAGAGAAGATAAGGGAATGAAAAACGTGGGAGGAGGGAGAGAAAAAAGGCAGAGCAAAATTGTAGGGAACAAATGAAATGCCCTGTTTTTGCGGTGCTGGTGAAAACGAATAGGACCTGCTTTATTTCTCATTCACCTCCATTTTCGTTTTTTTCAATCTCTATCGGTCTCTCACATTCTCTCTCTCTCTTTCTCTCTCTCTCTCTCTCTCAAAATCTCTTTTTTTTCTATCTCTGTCTTACTATTCATCTACTTTTCTTTTGCTCATTCAACATGAAATTCCACCTAAACCCTTACAAAGCCTAAAACTCTTTTTACAACTTCTCTCACTCACACTCTCACTCACTCCCTCCCGCTTTCGATCTCTGTCTCACTCTTTCTCTCTCTCTATCACTCGCTCTCTCTCAGTTCCTCCATAACTTCATTCACCCAGAACTCTTTACAACTTCTCTTTCACTCTCATTCACTCTTCTTCTTCATTCATTCTTCTCATTCTCTCTCACTCTCTCTCTCTACTTCCTTCATACCTTCATTCACCCTCCTTCTTCTTCACAATGATGCCATCCTTTTCTATCCTTTATCCAGCCGACAATTCAAGGGAAAAATATTGGACGACTCAGAAACAAACCACTATGCATTTTTTTTGCCATGTTCCCCAAACCATTAAATCCCAGATTCTCTTTGCGAGTTTATCCCTTTCCTGCCCTTTCTCCTTCCCTTCTCCTTCTCATCTTCCCTTTCATCGTCCCTTATCCTACCCTTCTCCTTCTCATTTCATTATCAACATAATCACGAGTACTAGCTTTGTCCCATTCAGGTCCCCTATATTTTCATCAAAATGTTTTCTCTATCAAGAACGCTTCACAATTCCGACCATTATCTCTTGTCTTCTTCTTTCATGTCGTTGTCTTCTTCTCTCCTCTCCTTCTGCTTCTTCTTCATCCTTCTTCTTCTTCTTCTTTTTCTCCTTTTTCTTCTCCTGTCTCTTCTTCTTCTCCTCTCTTCTTCTTCTTCTTCTTCACCTCTCTTCTTCATCTTCTCCTCCTCTCTTCTTCTTCATCACCTCTCTTCTTCTTCATCTTCTTCTCCTCTCTTCTTCTACTTCTCCTGCCATCTCCTATCTTCTTCTTCTCCTATCTTCTTCTTCTTCTTCTTCTTCTACTTCTCCTATCTTCTTCTTCTTCTTCTTCTACTTCTCCTATCTTCTTCTTCTTCTTCTTCTACTTCTCCTGCCATCTCCTGTCTTCTTCTTCTTCTTCTTCTCTCCTCTTCTTCTTCTTTTTCATTTTCATCTTCTTCTTCATTTTCTTCTTCTTCTTCTAAGAGACAAAATCAGTTCCCTCTTCTTCCTTTTTTCTTCTTCTTTTTCTTTTTCCTCTTCTCCTCTTCATTATCCTCTCCTTTGTCACATTATCTCTCTCCCTCCTCCGACTCTTCAAAATCGCTCAATATACGGCAGATTTATTTTTATTTTATTATTATAATTTTTACAAGAAGCAAAAGAAGATATTATTATTATCACTTTTTCATTTTGCTTTTATATTTTTTTCAACGTCGAACCTGTTCCACTCCCCGTCATCCGAGAGAGTGTTCTCTATCTCCTCGATACCCTTTCTGAGAATGGACATATAAACTTCACAGTTTCATGTGAAAACATTACAGCAATATTCGCATATTCCATCATTATTTCTCTGCTCAATATTATTGTAAAACTCTTCAGTCTGTATATGATATTTTATCCTGTTATTTTACTGCTACTGGTGATTATTTTTAACGCTAGAACATAAGCTGAATTTTGTTTTGTTAAAAACAAGATTAGAGGAATCTGAATCTCTCGACACAATCCTTTTTCCGTACTCGTAATCACTACAATAGTGAGGTCCACGTTATAATGCTATCATTGTCTATCAACAAAGCAGATAGCGCTATCCTTTTCTACCTTCGCAAAATTGTCTGATCGTTTCCCAACAATCTAGAATTATAATTAACCTGCAAAATGTTTCATCTCAATCATGAATATCGTACATTATTCAAATATTCAAAAATATATTTTCTTGGTGAATAAACTTTAATTAATCTTTATTTGAAGCTTGGTATCAGATATCATCTATAAAAGGCAGACACACGGCAACAATGTTGTTTTTTAACAATATGAAGAAAATACTACTTCTTATTCATGAGAATGTATTATTTAATAATTGTAAAATATATTTTCTTGACGAATACAAAATAATTGATAATTTTGAACAAGAATGAACAGTTAATATTACATGAATAAACCTGTATCAGCTACCTTTTATAGAAGGCATTGACAAGACATAGGTTCGGCAACGTTGTTCTCCTATCTTTCTCCACTGCCATTATAACGTGGACCTCACTATAGTTGCAATATTTCATCTTTATTATGAGAATTCATTATTGGAAAATATAATTTCTTGCTCAATGAAATTTAATTGATTATTTTAAACTAGGATGAACAGTTAATATTACATCAATAAACCTGTATCAGCTACCGTCTATAGAAGGCATTGACAAGACAGACGATCGGCAACGTTATTCTCCTATCTTTCTCCACTGCCATTATAAATCAAATCAAATTTTATTCAGCAATTAACAACAGTTTTACATGAAAATGAATAAATAATTTGTAGTTAAATGATTGGCGTGGCTAGAAAAAGAAATCTTGTGTTCTAGCCACGAGTTCAAAACATTTCTTACATATATTTAAACATGATTTTAGAATTAATACAGCTCTTTATAATATAATCCAGACCAGTACAATACAGATAGACAAATAAAAATAAAAAATCATATACTTAATTAATCATAATATAATATAACCAAGATACCAAGATATAACGTGGATCTCACTATTAGTCAAGAAGCCAACGAATGAAAGAGCCAGTTTCCTGACTCTTTCGATTTCTTTCTTGAAGAATATCGACGAAAAGGGAGAGTCGAAACATGCGGTTAGGGATAGAAAGAGTTTGCCCCCGGGTGACAGACTGGTTCAATTGACGAGGAGGAGGATGGATGAGGAGGATGAGGAGAAGGAGGAGGAGGAGGAGGAGGAGGAGGTGAAGGAGGTGTGATGTGCAAATCGAGAGAAAACCATCTCTGGAAAGCCAGTCGCGTTGCGAAAACATTTCTGACGCTTTTCCTGCCCCACCCCTCACCCGCCATTCGACAATTTCCTTTTCCCTCCAGTTCTGCCAACTTGGTCTCGTGTGATTCTGGACTCCTCTCACTCTCTCTCTCTCTCTACTGTTACTCCTCCAGGAAGAGGAGGAGGAGGAGGAAGAAGAAGAACACAGTAGAAGAAAAAGAAAACAGGTGGAGAAGAAGAAGAACACAGTAGAAGAAAAAGAAAACAGGTGGAGAAGAAGAAGATGGAGAAAAAGAAGAAGAAGAAAAAAACATGAATAATTGAAGGAGACAGGAGGAGGAGATGATGATGAAGAAGGAGAAGAAGAAGAAGAAGAAGAAGAGAGAGAGAGAGTTCTCCTTGAAGCAATCTTCTACATCTCACTCGCCGCAGCAAAACCCCTCCATAAACTTTGTAGCACCGGATCTCAGTTGCTACCAGCTTACTTCAACCACTATGTATATATATATATGTCTATTTTATATACCCCATTATATATGTAGGGCAACCCTTTTTCTTACCGTAATCTTTACACGTACTCCTGTACACTACACTGTTACCAACATACCCATACCAAAAAGTTTATGTGCTTTCTCTTTCTCTCTTACTTCTCCACCACGCCATCTTTATACTCTTTTCATCACTCCATCCTTCTTTTTTCTTCTCCACTTCCTCCTCCTATACTCGAACTGCTCTCTCAGCCACAGTTTTTTTACTTTCCTTGCCCTATTACCATTAGGTAAGGAAAGTATTGCTTTCCAAAAAAATTAAGGTACCCCAATTTCTGAATTGCTATACGTTTTAAGGTCCCCTGAGTCCAAAAAGTGGTTTTTGGGTATTGGCCTGTGTGTGTGTGTGTGTGTGTGTGTGTGTGTGTGTTGTGTGTGTGTGGTGTGTGTGTGTGTGGTGTGTGTGTGTGTGGTGTGTGTGTGTGTGTGGTGTGGTGTGTGTGTGTGTGTGTGTGTGTGTGTGTGTGTGTGTGTGTGTGTGTATGAGTGTATGTGCGTCTGTGTACACGATATCTCATCTCCCAATTAACGGAATGACTTGAAATTTGGAACTTGAGGTCCTTACAGTATAAGGATCCGACACGAACAATTTCGATCAAATGCGATTCAAGATGGCGGCTAAAATGCCGAAAATGTTGTCAAAAACAGGGTTTTTCGCGATTTTCTCAAAAACGGCTCCAACGATTTCGATTAAATTTATACCAAAAATAGTAATTGATAAGCTCTATCAACTGCCACAAGTCTCATATCTGTAGAAAGGAGCTCCGCCCCATCTATGCAAAGTTTGATTTTTGATTCTCAATTATCAGGCTTCAGATGCAATTTAAACAAAAAATTTCAAGTGGAAAAGATTGAGCATAAAAATCTCTACAATTAATGTCCAGTAACATTTACACCTAATATTGAAAATAAGCTTGAAATTCAAGAGAATTTTATTATTTCAAAATGCAAAGTGCAATTGCAACTGTTGATTCTATTAAATGATTCACTATGAAGAGATAGCAGACCTCGTGTGTATCCAGCGTTATCGTCCTGTCACCAGCTGGCTCAGATCTTTGTTTATAAGTAGACTTGAGATGCGCGAGAACACTAGCGTCAGGTGATCAATTTTGATAACGGCAAGAAAGTTGTGTGAGTGCGTCACACCAGATTTTTATTTTTCTCGTCCACTTTCTCTTTCTCTCTTACTTCTTCACCACGCCATCTTTATCCTCCTTTCATCACTCCATCCTCCTTTTTTCTTCTACACTTCCTTCTCCTTCTATACTCGAACTGCTCTCTCATCCATAGTTTTTTTTTGTTGTGGTCTGCGTTTCCAACTTATATCCCGTGCGCTTTTCCTTTCCATTCATATATTCTTCGCGCACTTCATTTTCTCATCCGACCTTCTTCTTATAATTCTCCGATTTCTCCACGTTCTTCTCACATCCTGCTTCTTCTTCTTCTCATTCTCCTTCTTCTCCTCCCCCTCCTCATGTCCTGTCTCCTTCTTCTTCTTCGTCATCTTCACCTTTTTCTCCCTAATAAGATTCCTTCTTTCTCTCTCCCGATTTACTTCTTTATTTCTCCCTAATAAGATTCCTTCTTTCTCTCTCCCGATTTACTTCTTCATTTCCTTATAATTCTCCGATTTCTCCACGTTCCCCTCACATCCTGCTTCTTATTCTTATTCTTCTCTTTTTGTTCTTGTTCTTCTTCTGATTCTCCTTCTTCTCCTCCCTCTCCTCATCCTCATGTCTTCTTCTTCTTCGTCATCTTCTCCTCTTTCTCCCTGATAAGATTCCTCCTTCCTCTCTCCCGATTTGGTTCTTCATTTCCTTGAAGGTAGATTTAATTTCGTAATCCATCGTAAAATTCTTTCCGAAGGTAAATTCATGTCCTAAACTCTTCCCGCCCTTTTCCACTGTTCACTCTATTCCTTCCCCCCACTAATTCGACAATTCATCAAATTTCAATATCTAACCCAACTTCATCATTTTTTCGTTCCGTTTTGTTGTCAAATTCTAAGTCATGAAAATGTATTCTCCTGTCTTTGTTTATTTTTCTCTCATCTTTATCCACTTTCATTTTCCTCTTCTACTTCTTATCATCCTCTCCATGTTTATTTTCCACTTCTGCTCTCCCAGTCAATTTCATTCCTTTTTGGTAGTTGATGTAGTATCTATCTTATTTCTTCTTCTCATACTTCTTCTTTACTTCTCCTTCTGCTCCTTGATTTCATCATCCTTCTCTGCATCCCTCCTCTCCATTCTCTTTCTCCTTTCCTTCCTCATACACATCATCGACTTCTTCTTCTTCTTCTTGTCCATCTTCTTCTTCTTCTTCTGTCTTCTTCTACTTCTCCTTCTGCTCTTCCTTCTCCTCTTCCTTCTTTTCCTTCTACTCCTTATTCTACTCAATCTTACTTCCTTCTACTCATCTTACTTCTTTCCTTATCATCTCTCCTCATCCTCTTCTTCTTCTTCCTCTTTTTAATCCTCTCAATATTTTTCTCCTTCTTCTCCTTCTACACCTCCTCCTCCTCCTCTTCCTCATGTTTTACCTCCTCCTCCTACCACTCCCACTTATTTTCTCCTTCTTCCTCATCATCCTCTTCTTCATTCTCTTATTCTCCTTCCTCTTCTCCGTTTTTTCCCTGCCTTCCCACCTCCTCACCACCTAACTACCCCCTTCTTCATCACTCTTGAATCAAGCATATTTACCTCCCCCCCACAAACCAACCTGATTTATACGCCGACCTCTATCCACCCCATCACTCTCTCACTCTCTCTTTTCCTTTTTTATTCATCCACAAGCAGCAGCCCGATATATGGCCGGCAAAACTCTCGTGTGAGTTAAAACCAACCCAAACACAAGCCGACATCAATTTCTCCCAGGGCGGATTTTTCTGCTCTCGTTTCCAAATTGCGCGAAGAGCGTAAATATTGGAGAAGAATGATAGAGAAACAGGAGGATTTTGTGTGTGTGTGTGTGTGTGTGTGTGAGAGAGAGAGAGAGAGAGAGAGAGAGCGTTCAGCAAAAGCATGAGCAAACTCAGATCTCCGCGTTTCCCGTTTTTTCCACATCGATTCATTTCTCTCACTCACTCAATCATTCTCTCTCACTCATGCTCCCTTCAAGCGCAGATAGTATGTATATAAATACTTCACACAATACCAAACAGCTAGGGAATGGAAAAAGTTTCCACCACCCTCTGCCTGGTTGCCTGGTTGGGTGATGAACAAAAAGACTGGCAATATCAGAATTTCCTCGCATTTTTCGAAAGGGGAAATGGATAACCGTTCTCCAGCTATTAAATAATAATAAAATGCTCTCCGCGACCATTTTATGCTCTCTCTCTCTCTCTCAGCCACAATCATCCCTGTGAAATTGGTCTGAATAATTGGTTCAACCCTCTCACTTGTGTAATACGTTAACTGACAACTGGAAGAATGTGGAATTTTCTATAGTGAGATGCACGTTATAATGGCAGTGGAGAAAGATGGGAGGAAAGCCTTGCCGATTCTCAGTCTTGTCAATGCCTTCTATGGGGGTAGTTAACTAGATGAACTTGTTTAAAATAGTCAATTATATTTTATTTGTTAAGGGAATATATATTTTTTTCAATTATCCATACTATAATAAAGGAAAGAATTGGCTCATACACGTACGGGATAGGAAAAACTTTTTTGAAGAATTATCACGTCTCAACTACTGGACTGATTAACTTGAAATTTTGCATATAGATTCTCAATTAACCGAGGATAGTTATAAACCTATTTTCAATTCTTTAGGATTTCATTACGTCAAGTTTTCAGTTTGTCAAGTTTTAAAATGGGCCCTTGCGGATCATGGTTTACCAGCTAGTTAAATTATAGATTTTTGTAATTGAGATTTTATTTTTTGTTAATCAATATACAAATCTTGAAGTAACCTTTATTTCTAAAAACTTTAAAATAGTTCAACAACTAGTTTCGACCCTAACTTAGGTCATTTTCAAGTTAAAAAATCATTTCAACTTTAAAATAGTTCAACAACTAGTTTCGACCCTAACTTAGGTCATTTTCAAGTTGAAAAATCATTTCAACTTTAAAATAGTTCAACAACTAGTTTCGACCCTAACTTAGGTCATTTTCAAGTTAAAAAATCGTTTCAACTTTAAAATAGTTCAACAACTAGTTTCGACCCTAACTTAGGTCATTTTCAAGTTGAAAAATCATTTCAACTTTGAAATAGTTCAACAACTAGTTTCGACCATAACTGAGGTCATTTTCAAGTTGAAAAATCATTTCAACTTTAAAATAGTTCAACAACTAGTTTCGACCCTAACTTAGGTCATTTTCAAGTTAAAAAATCGTTTCAACTTTAAAATAGTTCAACAACTAGTTTCGACCCTAACTTAGGTCATTTTCAAGTTGAAAAATCATTTCAACTTTGAAATAGTTCAACAACTAGTTTCGACCATAACTGAGGCCATTTTCAATTTGAAAAACCAGTTTCGACCCTAACTTAGGTCATTTTCAAGTTGAAAAATCAGTTTCGACCCTAACTTGAAAAATCATTTCATCTTGAAAATGACCTAATGACAAATGACCTAGGTCATTTTCAAGTTGGAAGATCATTCAAAAAATCTTGTTAATGACCTAAGTTAGGGTCGAAACTAGTTGTTGAACTATTTTAAAGTTTTTAAAAATGAAGGGTACTTCAAGATTTGTATATTGTTTTCATTAATTTGTTATTCAATTATATTTCCACATTCGGAAAACGATCTGGCAACGTTGCGGAGATAGAAAAGGAAAGCGCTATCAACTTTCTCTAATGATAGATGAGGATATAAACACCAATGTTATTCGAACACTGCCATTATAACGTGGACCACGATGGAATTCGTGCATCACTGTCCGGTCTAACGAATAAATCGTGGTGGTTTTTTGTTTGTTTAGAATGTTTGTGATATCCTCATGCAACATGGAAATACTGAATTAATTGATGCGTGTTTAACCGCACCCTTCTGACCAGTCATTGGTATTTGTTTTATCCTGCACATATTCAATATTCATTCATTCATCTGCATTTTTCTGTTTATTTACCAATGGGAAATTCGTCCGCTGTTTTCCACCGTTCATTCCAATCCAATCTCATCGATAATTCATTCTACAAATTAATACCTTAAAATACCAGTAGTTCTGCTAACAGTAGACCTCGCTCATGAATACAACTTTCAATCTAATGAGAAGGGCCAGTACAATAAATACAGAATATTGTGAAGATTCAGGTATCATCTATGTTATCTATCATTTTCTCGATTGAAAGTGCTAGAGACACTGTTTCCAGGGACACTGGACTTATCGAGTAGGTTCCTTTATATCAAATACATACAAATTTTACCTTTTAAATGAAAAATACTAAGAAATTGTCAAAAAACCACAGATTCATTGATACTTAGAAAGACCGGTTTCGGTCTTTATCAGAGATTGACAATGGTGTAATCACCGAAACCGGTCTTTCTAAGTATCAATAAATATGTGGTTTTTTGACAATTTCTTAGTCTTTTTCATTCAATATGAATAATTACCACAATATCAACTTCTCAACTACACAACAAGAAAGACAAAATTAATCTTTATACCTTCACATATAAATTTCTTTCTACAACTGCAGTATTAGACTCCAATACAATTACGATTTTTTAAAAATAATTTATCTAAAATATTTTATAAATCAACTTAATAATTATAATAAGATGATTCAATTTAATTATTCTATCTAATCATAATAATTTATTTCATAATGATATATTATTAGAATAAGATAAAACAATTAGTATAATCTGCAAAAAAAATTGGTAGGAATGAGATTTGAACCTGGGTCCCACAGGGTAAGAAGCCATGGTCTAGTCTAACCATTTGGTAACCATGTGCTCGTAACAATAAATGTGAAAAAGTATGAACATGAATTGCTGTATCTTCAAAGACACATCCTTTCTGGATTGAGGTTAGTTTACGGGTTTTTAAAATTACAAAAAAACCAGAGGTCTTATCAAAAATTGTTACACATACGTTTCTGCGCCTTGTTTCAAAGAACTCGCATACCAAATTTCATCCAAATCGGACAATAACTGCGACTGTAACTGCGGTACAAACAAACAAACGAACAGACAAAAGCTGATCGAGTCGAAACTAAGACCTCAGCTTCGCTTCGGTCAATAACGATATGTTCGATAGATAATTATTTCGAACTAGTTTCAGATCCAAGCGATAAATTTCAGTTATGACAGTATTCAAAGATTAGAGTTATCACAATCTAAGGGCTGGTTTTCGAGCTCGGGATTTAGCTAAGTTCTAGACTTCAAACAGCTGGAGTCAGAAAATCGGCTTTCCAAAACGGGGCGTAGTCGTAGTTTTTATTATGATAATCTTTATTTTCTCATTTCTATAATTGGAAACTTTTTTTCTTGACGAAAGAGAACATTTCTAAAAAATTCAAAATAACTGAAACTTCATACTATTTTCTCTTTATTCTTTTTCGTGTTCTTCAATTTTCATAGTCATAGCCATAGTCACAATTAAATTAAAATAAAACTAAACAATTGAAGACTGAATAGAATAAAGAGAAAATAGTGAAGTTTCAGCCATTTTGAATTATTAAGGAATGGATCATTTCGTCTAGGAGAAACGTTTCCAATAATAGAAATGAGAAAATAAAGATTATCATGGAAACTACGACTACTTCGTTTCGGAGATCCAATTTTCTGACTCCAGCTGTTTGAAGTCTAGAACTTAGCTAAATCCCGAGCTTGGAAACCAGCCCTGAGATAATCTTCATTGCACCTATTCAATCATCATTAAAAGGAAAATAATCTTGAACAGTGATACATTTTAATTGATACATTCTAATGGAGAAGATTGTAAGAGAAAAAAATCTGGTGTGGTACACTCACATAACTTTCCTTGCTCATTGATCTATAAGCCTCTTAAACGAGGATAATATTTAGGGGGATAACATTATACCCATTGGCGGCTAAATAATTAAAACTACGACTATGCTATTGTTATTGTGTTTAGAGTACATTTTCCTGTTAGTTTCTCAGGGAGGAGACTTATGCCAGTTAATAGAGCTAATATAAAACTATACAGGGAATTTGAAAAAAATCGGTCAAGTCATTTTTGAGAAAATCGTGATAGAAATTTAACAAAATTCATTCTTCTCAGGAATATTACGGAGCTCCTGCAATTTTCCCAGAAATGAGACACATGTCAGTTGATAGGGCTTATAAATAGCTATCTAGGGTATATTAGAAAATCGTTAGAGCCGTTTTCGAGAAAATCGTGAAAAACATGGTTTTTTAGCCGTTATCCGCCATTTTTTCCACCATTTTGGATTGAATTTTATTGAATTTCTTATTGTCGGATCCTCATGGTATAAGGACCTTAAGTTTAAAATTTTAAGTCAATCGGTTAATTAGGAATGGAGTTATCGTGTTCACACACACACACACACACACACACACACACACACACACACACACACACACACACACACACACACACACACACACACACACACACACACACACACACACATATCATGTTTTTGGACTCAGGGGACCTTGAAACGTATAGAAAACATGAAATTAGGGTACCTTAAATTTTTTTGGAAAGCAATACTTTCCTTACCTATGGCAATAGGCTAAGAAAGTAATTATGTATCAATTTCTAAATATAATAAAAAGGAAAAAAACACGAAAAGAAGAAAGAAGAAATTTGGTCGCAGTTTAATCATAAACGTTAAAATCGTTCCATAATTTCCGGATTACCTAATAATATATAGTGGAAATTTAAATAAATAAAAAATTTCATTTATTTTTTACTTACATGCCTCTCCTCTGCAGAATTGAGTCCTGAAACAGAAGAACAGAATTTGATTTATAAAGTTAACTAGCAAGAACCCGTGCTTCAAACACAATAGTAGGTACTACATGGAATTTTTGAAAGTGATCTGAAAAAATGTTAAAACAACAGAACTGAATCCTTATCATTCTACCTTCATTTAGAGAGGCTTTTTTTGAGCCGAATGGAAATCTATGTATAAAAAAATGAATGTCTGTGTGTTTGTATGTTTGTTTGTTCCCTGTAGACTTGAAAACTACTTGACATGACGGCATGAAACTTCGGGAATATGTTGTGTGAATATTGGGGATGGTTTCTGAACAGAAATTTTAGTAGGGGGGCTAATAATAATTATTTATTAATCCATTTTACAGACATATGTTTTCGAAATTTTCGGCCGAGCGGCTACTGAAGAACGAAAAGATGATCATGATTCAAGATCATATTGTGATAATATGATTCAGCATCTAAAGTTACCAGCTGTAATAAACATATCACCCTGTGATAAATTATTGTGTACTGGTATTAAAACGGTAGTTTGGAGTTGAAGTGTAGTTGATTGGTACCAGCAGTTGATAATGGTTCCTTAGAAGACCTATACAAATAATATTATCACTCCCCTATCATTGAGAAACTGGAAAATGTTGAAAAAAATTATTCAACTAATGAAAGAGACTATATATATATAGTATTCATATTGCATTCATTAATTACTGGAGAATGAAAGAATAATTTACAATTTTTTGAATTTAGCTTAGCTTATATTCATCCTAAAATGGTGCATAATCAAAAAGGTGCATAGGACCTTACTTTTTTGTTCAGCTTGCCAAAATACCCCTCATTTCAATATTAAAATTTTCGACTGACTGTACAGTGAGTCAATCATTCTATCAAGGCTTGAATAATTTTGAAATTTTAATTAAATGAAAATGGTAGAGAATAATTATCATGTAGATATCAACACCTTTATCTAAAGACATATTAACTGCATGCGTTTTCATATTGCCGATACAGCATTGATAAAACTGTAGACGTTCATTTAGCAGTCTCAAAAAACTGTTCTAGCTGAAAAATTAATCATACATGCCACGTGTGGGCTTAAACATTGCATCAGGAAAACGAAGCTCAAAACTATGGTTTTCCTAAACATATGTTTTTGAGATAATTTCTTTGATGCAGCTGATTCACATTCACCATTATATTATACAGAGTTTGTGAAAATAAAAATATTTATTGATTACCAAAACAATACTATTATTATATTAATGATAATAATTAATTATCAAAACAATACTTTTATTATATCAATAATAATATTATTAAACATATATTTATCAATTATCAGAACAATATTATTGAGGTTAAGTGGAATCAGGTAGAGAGCAATAATAGAACAGATGTTCTTTTTTGAATTTCTATCATATTATTTTGTTATTTCCAATGATTACAACATATGTTAGAATATCACATGTCAATAAATTAATAAATTATCTCATTTCCATATGGCACTCACCTTACCATGTTCATAACCTTACTTAATAGGATCCTTTTTCATCCTTTGAAACCCTTAGAAGCAAAATATCTCAAAATCCGTTCTTAGTGCGCGTCTAGCATGTTTGAAGAATATTTGTGCAAAGTTTCAAGTCTGTAGGACAATTAGTTTGAGCTGCAGTGTGATTTTACTTCAAAATTTTCGAAAAATGCCCTCTCCTGGACCCCCCTGTGCTCCTGATCGAAATTTTTCTGCATAGATCTAATTTTTCTTCGTAGCTGAACAAAAAAGTTCCTCATGACTTTGCTGTGCAATGAGCGGTTAAAAAGTACAAAATTTTGGAGGGCCCCAGCTCCCTTAGGGGGGCAAATTTCTGAAAATCCTTTCTTAGTGGATTTTTTCAGGCTACCATAAACAATCGTGCAAAATTTCAAGTTCTAAGGCTCAGTAGTTTGGGCTGTGATGTGATTTCAGTTGTCACGTGGTATTTTAGCACCACAAAATATTTTTGAAATGAACTATTGAGCTTTAATGGAATTATAAAATAGAAAGGAAAGATAGCCTAGTCAAAGTACCACTCAAGTAAAATCGAATGTTATTAGTGATGAAGAGTAATCATATTATCTAAAGCGATAAGAAAAACATGCAAAATTGTAATTCAACAATAATGAGAATCCATTGGCAGAATTAAAAATTATAAAGCGGCTTATTTATTATTGGCAGATCATAAAAAATAAAATTTTGCATGTACATTTGAGGTTAGAATGGTTTGTTTTGTTTTAAAATGAATCAATCGATCTAGGATAAATCGATAGTTATTTGAATCAATACCTAACGAATCAGCTGATTGTTCGATCAACCAGTATAAATTGAATTATAAAGTTTACTCACAAAATATGTATTATATAATATACTAGGGAAGGTTTATGTAAATAAATAGGGACAACTATTATTGCTGCATGAGTATTTATTACAATCTAAAAAAGTATGAAAACCAAGCGTATACAAAGCTCATATAAAAAATTAAATGTACACTACTTGATAGTATCGTATATCGTGATTTATTTATTGGAATAGTCTAAGACAATCACTCCATTTATTTATATAAAAACTTTTTATTTATCTTTCTATAACAAAGTTGGAGAAACCCTGAATCTGAAGTAGCCAATTGTATTGAGTCTTGCTAAAGTTGGAAAGCCAATCAGAAGGAAGCTTACAAATCATTCAAGGAAGAGATGAGATTTTTCTGGAAATCATTTCTCTTTGGCTTGTGATCCTGATCTGTGAGGAAGCACATGGAAATTAGGGTTCTTTCTTCCTACTAAATTTTAAAATTATCAAGCCAATCCCTTTTTTAAATGTAAACTATTTGTAATTAATGTTTATTTATCTGTGAACTCAGTGTTGTTAAAGAGTTCTTAATTGTAATCTGTTCCCATAAATATATCTTTAATACTGAAAGAAATTTATAAGAAATCTGGACCACTCGCGAACCCAGCAGAGATGAAAAGGACCTGCATAATTAATTATTAGAAATAATTAATTTACTCTACAAGACCTTCAAGAACATCATTACTGTGAGTATTTAGTTCAAACGAGCTCGTTTTTCAAAGGCCTTTTAATAAGAATTGGGGAATTGATCAAAGCGCTATATAAATTAATTCAAGTTTAAAAAATTCGCAACGTGTTGAGTGCTATCATATAGTCTATAAGAACGTTTTATAAATTTATTTGATTTATGTAGGAAGCTTACTTCCATGCACGGCACGAACTCATAAAAATCCTGAGATCATTGTATAGTTAATTATTATTTGCTCATTGATTTGAATATGTCATGTTAAATCTACAGACCGAACAGGTTTTAAGTTGTAGAGTTCTGAATTGACTTGAAGTCCACGTATCAGTATTAAATACAAATTTATAATTTTTAAAGCTCACAATGGTGAATGCTATTAAGCCTTGTGATAATCATTCAATTTATAGAAAAGAACTTATTTTAAGAAAATTATAGATATAACAATATTTTATATATATATTATTTTATGGGAATATATTTTATGTTTTATGTCAGCATACAAAATCATAGAAGTTTTTATTATATCCTAATTCATCTCGTGATATACAGTTTGAGCTGTTTTGGTACCAAGAAAAAATATTCTGCAGCACATAAAATTATTGAATCAATTAATATTGAACTTATTAAGAGCATTCAGTACTTATCATCCTTTGATGATAGTCATACTGGTCCGCCGGAAAAACCATATCGATAATTATATTAATAAGGTTCCAGTTATATCATAAAAGGATCCAGAGAACTTCAAGAACTGGCGTTGTAAGTTCTAAGGAATTTCAGAAGGATAAATTGGTGAATAGCTGTATTCATAGCGAGCGTTTTAAAAATCAACTAGAAAAAACCATAGTTGGTCTTCATTATTCTCGATTGGATACATGGTTACTGGTAATCAGTCATCAACTATCTTTTTGATTTCCTTATTGGTATTCTTCAAGAACTTCACGGAAGCAGCGGTAAGAATTATTAATCACCAGTCATTGAACCCTGTGGTGATTAATTATATTTGGAAAATTCATGCATCTACCACTGAGCTAGAGCTGCGGTTTGAACCCAGCAATTTTGCGAGCCGGACGGCCTTAACTTTTTGCGAATTTATTCGCAAAATAGGAACTTTAGCAACCGCTCTTACAAATATAAAAAATACCACACCACATATGAATGGTTGGCAATCAGCATCTTTACATAGTCTGTCGGGACTTAGCATTTTATAAGAATAGAGAGAAGAAGAGAAGAGAAGAGATAATCCTTTATTAAATATTACCAACAATGAATATGCATAACGGGTCTTAAATTCTCAATATTTGCTGCTCGTCTTATATAAAACCCATAACTTGGTGATGAATGAATTTTATAATGATACAGATATTAACATACTAGCCGTCAGGCTCGCTTGGCTCGCCGTATCCGTCTATCCGTATCTGGACCCCTGACTGGAACGTCCATGAATGAGATCAGCAGACTCGCTTCGCTCGCCTGCATTTTTGATTTGAGAATTTTTATCAAGTTAGGACGATCCAGTCGGAGGTCTAGACTAAACGTCTGGCTAAATGGATATGGCGAGCGAAGCGAGCCTGACAGCTAGTAATATAATATTCCCAGGAATAGCTCTGATTGAAGTAGCAGTGCCCAATCATTTTTTCCGCGATAAATGCATTTCAATCTTCAACTTGGTGCCAACCTAACAAAGGCAACTCAACTTAATGCCAACCTGACAAAATTATTAATTTAGTTACCAGTTAACAACTGTTTCGAAGAGGTACTCTCTCTAGATTATAGTTCTATTTTAACATATGGTATGGACATTTTTCAATTATTATAATTATTTAGAGAATAAGAAGAAGAATATACATGCTAAAAGACGAACTTTAAACCCTTAAAAACCACCCTTAGGGTTGAAATATTGCCAAAAGATTTCTTAGTGCGCCTCTAAAGGGCCAACTGAACATACCTACCAAATTTGAACGTTTTTGGTCTGGTAGATTTTTAGTTCTGCGAGTGAGTGAGTCAGTCAGTCAGTCAGTGAATGCCATTTCGCTTTCATATATAGATATCATCTACTCTGAAGATAGGATAATTCAGACTATAGAATTATTAATAATCAATCAGCTGACAAGTGGATTATTCATTGCATGCATTACACAGATGTCTGGAGAAGCAGGTGAACAGGTGACACCAGATGAGGAAACTGCGTGAGGTCTACTGATCACAGAACTACTAGTAAATGATGTTAGGCTACTATGATATCAATTTATGGTAGCTATGGGGCGAATAAGGGTTGGTCAAATAGATATAATTCAAGTCCACTAAATACGCCGGAGAAGGATACGGATCAATGGTGGGGGAAGGAGAAAAATGGAGTTGAAGAAAAGAAAACAAATATAGCATGTGAAATGGCTGGCTCGATGCTGTTCACTCGGAAAAACCCACAAATATTCCGTACAGAGAAAGCAGGAATAGCGGAAAGGTGAGGTGTAGGGAGGTATCGTGGAAGGGATGAGGAAAGGAGGAAGGTTAGGAAGAATGATGGAAAGGATAAGTGAGAGAAGGGGATGGAGTAGATGAAAATGGATTAAAAGAAAGATGAGGATGGAAAGGTGAAGAGGATTAGGAAACGGGTGTGGTGAAGGAGGAGAAGAAGGAGAAGGATGAGGTGGTGGTGGAGGAGGAGTAGGAGGAGGGAGGAAGAAGAAGCAATAGTAGAAGAAGGAGAAGAAGAAAAAAAAGAAGAAGGAGGAGGAGGAGGAAGAGGAGGAGTCGGAAGCGGGAGGAGAAGAGGAAGTGGTAGCGAAACAGGAAGAGGAACAGAAAGAAGATGATAAGGATAAAGAAGATGATAAGGATAAAGATGAAGGAGAAGAAGAAGATGAAGAAGAAGAAGAAGAAGAAGAAGAAGAAGAAGAAGAAGAAGAAGAAGAAGAAGAAGAAGAAGAAGAAGAAGAAGAAGAAGAAGAAGAAGAAGAAGAAGAAGAAGAGAAGAAAGAAGAAGAAGAAGAAGAAGAAGAAGAAGAAGAAGAAGAAGAAGAAGAAGAAGAAGAAGAAGAAGAAGAAGAAGGAATTGGAAGACGAGGAGAAAGAGAACTTATTGGAGGAGGAGGAGGAGGAGGAGGAGGAAGAGGAGGTAGAGGAGTAGGAGGAGGAAGGTAAAGAGGGGAAATCGGAAATAGCATTGCTGGGGTGGATAGGCCAGTTTGAGGATATTTACAGCTATTGCCCATCTAATAGTGCGAGAGAAAATTCCTTCTTTTTCCAACAGGGTTTGACTTATATCTATTGCTTTTCTAGACTATTTAGGGGTTTCCCGATGGTTTCTACTTGAGAGCAGAACTTGAAGGAACTAAAATAATTCGTTCGGTTTTTCGTTGGTTGTTACCGTAAATTCAGTTCTATACTGTGTAATTGTTAAAATAACTGGTTTTTATCCAAAGTTTTGCTCTTTCAGGGCTCTTAACTCTCCAACAATGCATCATAAAAATTTTATTGATGTAATATTAACTGTTCATTCTTGTTCAAAATTATCAATTATTATGTGTTAGTCAAGAAAATATATTTTACAATGATTAAATAATACATTTTCATAAATAAGAAGTGATATTTTGATGTTTGATTATGTTTCAACATTGTTGCCGAGTGCCTGCCTTCTATAGATGATATCTGATATCTAGCTTAAAATAAAGATCAATTATTGATGTTTATTCAAGACAATATATTTTTGAATATTTGAATAATGGATATTCATGATTTAGACGAAACATTTTGCAGGTTAATTATAATTCTAGATTGTTGGGAAACGATCTGACAATTTTGCGAAGGTAGAAAAGGATAGCGCTATCTGCTTTGTCTAATGATAGACAATGAAATAGTGAGGACCACATTATAATGGCAGTGTACGATTGACAATACTGTTGCTGTCCTTTTCTATCATACAACAAAACAGATAGCACTATCTCTCTCTCGCTTTGCAATGTTGTCTATTTGCCAGAATATTTTATATTTACTTTTGACAGTGACTGTCATATAATTGATTTTAAAAATGTATTTTTGAAACAATGAAATAATTTTTAAACATTACCTTATGAGAAACACAAATTAAAATAACTGGAATGACATTTTAAAAGTTGATAACTAACCATCCTAGACTTCATCCATGCCTACCCGTTAGCCTACCCGTATAGGTTAGACCTACTCGTACCGGTATAAATAATATTGAAAAGTTATTTCAGAATTAATCCATTGAAATTACTTATTTTTAAATAGGATTTCTATTTTTCTATTATTTTTAAAGGAAATTGGAATAGAATACCTACCAAATAACTCAATTTCTGTTGTTTTGAAATTCATATTGTTGTATCACAGCTTTTTCAATAAGCCGCCATTTCAGGTTTGTATAAAAATAAAAATCTGATCTCAGTCATGAAAGCAAATTTTTGAATCAAATTATGAAAAAAATATTTTCTTGATCAATTTGACATTTAATTGATTATTTTATCAAGGGAATGATAATTATTATTAGATTAGATTAAATGGTATGAATTAAGTAACAGCTGTGTACAGTCAGTGGCAAAATGGAGAGACTTGGCAACGTTTTTCTCCTATCTTTCTTCACTGCCATTATATCGTGGACCTCACTATAGCAACACCAATGCTAATCAAATACAGCCATTATAACGTGAACATCACTATTATTTCATTATGGAGAATGTTCATCTTTAATAGATAATCAAAATTGCTGAATTTCCAAATATTCAAGCACAGCCCCAGGGCAATAGAGGTCACAATTCCATAGGTATAATACACTCTGAAATCCAATTTCGAACTTCATTAACCAAAATAATTGAAACCTCGTTATTATTTCGGAGTTCTGCAGTTCACAACGCAGGTCGGGCTGGTAGTCACTGTAGTGTGGTCCACGTTATAATGGCAGTGGAGAAAGATAGGAGAGCAACGTTGCCGATCCTCTGTCTTGTCAATGCCTTCTATAGACACGGTAGCTGATAAGGTTTATTGATGTAATATTAACTGTTCATTCTCGTCTGGAATAATCAATAATATTTTATTAAGCAAGAAATTATATTTTTCAATTATCGACCGAGCGAAGTTAGGTCTAAGATTCAAGTCGACGGTTTGGCATTTCTCTCAATGTTTAAATGTATATGTGTTGCGCATTTACAGCGAAACGCGGTAATAGATTTTCATGAAATTTGACAGGTATGTTCCTTTTTTAATTGCGCGTAGACGTATATACAAGGTTTTTGGAAATTCAGCATTTCAAGGATAATATAAAAGGAAAAAGGAGGCTCCTTCATACGCCAATATTACTGTAAAAATCAGACTATAGAATTATTCATCATAAAACAGCTGTCTAGTGGACTATAATACTACCCGTTCAAAAACATTGTACATCTTGAAAATGTATCTTTCCATCAACGTTAGTAGACAGTTGACTATTTATAATACTACCCGTTCAAAAACATCGAACATCTTGAAAATGTATCTTTCCATCAACGTTGTAGACAGTTGCAGCCGGACCTGATAACAGTGCTCACACTCACATTCCAGGACGACACGTCACGGTACGATAGGACAGAAAGCTCTATATTTATTTAGGATTTTTTCTAAACATTTTAAATTGATAAATTATTTATTAATTTTTGAGAAAACATAAACAAGTCAATGTAACTTACTGAGCGCGAGGTCTACTGTTCACAGAACCACTAGTATTTTATTAAGCAAGAAATTATATTCTTCAATTATTTCTTAGTAGATATGAAATATTTTGTTAACTAACAAGTAATACTACATTGTTAACAGACGATCTGGCTACAGAGCAAAGCGAGAAAGAGATAGCGCTCTCCGCTTTGTCGAGTGATAGACAAGGATAGCAATACCATTGTTAATCAAACACTGCCATTATAACGTGGACCTCACTATAGAATAACGCGAGAATTCGATGATTATGAGCACGGCAGATGACCGACACGAATTATTAATTAACTTCAGTGGTTGGAGCTTATAGAGCGGGGAGGCCCCTTCACCACTAACTGGTTAATAATAATATTGTTGGCAAGGGAAAGAAGGGAAACACAACTGAGTGACAAAGAGAGAAAGTGTGGGAGTGAGAGAGAGTGAGAAAGTACTGTATGCTGTATTCTGTTTTTCCAGAAATTAATGGATGAGGGAAGATACGAGCTTAGGCAGACAGAGATTAGATTGCATTGCATTTCTCTATTCATTTTCTATTCATATTAATTTCTGCATGCATTTCTATTTTGGCTGGAACCAGATAGCATTATAATCCAATTCATTCATAGAGTGGAATGTATGGTATTCTATAATCTCCGGCTGGACCACAATCACAATATGCTGGCTTATATAATAATTCAACGAGCGTAAGTGAGTTCCAACTTTTGAATTACTGAAGACCAAAGTCGTTATTCGTCTGTTTGTATGTTCTACAGTAACTTTAGAAATAATTGATGAATCAGCTTCAAATTTTGAACACGTCTTCTTTGAACCTTTTCACAGGTCAAGTTTGTTGGACAACAAAATTGACTCACTCCTTCGTCCTTTTTCAGGATAAAAAATCTGGTGTGGCGCAATCACACAACTTTCCTTGCCGTTATGAAAATTGATCCCGCTAGTGTTCCCGCGCATCTCAAATCTACTATTCAAAGATTTGAGCCAGCTGGTGACAGGGCAATAACGCTGGAGACACACGAGGTCTGCTATCTCTTCATGGTGAATCATTCAATAGAATCAACAGTTGTCAACAGTTTGCAATTGGATAATAACATTTTCTCGAATTTCGAGCTTATTTTTAATTTCAGGTGAAAATGTTACTGAACAATTGTAGAGATTCTCATGTTCAATCTTTCCCACTCGAATTTTTTTGTTTAAATTGTATCTGAAGCCTGATAATTGAGAATCTAAAATCAAACTTTGCATTGATGGGGTGGAGCTCCTGAAATATTAACAGATATGGGACTTGTGGCAGTTGATAGAGCTTATCGATGCCTATTTTGGGTATGATTTTAATCAAAATCGTTGGAGCCGTTTTCGCGAAAATCGCTAAAAACCCTGTTTTTGACAACATTTTCGCCATTTTAGCCGCCATCTTAAATCCCATTTGATTGAAATTGGTCGTGTCGGATACTTATAGTGTAAGGACCTCAACATCCAAATATCAAGTCATTCCGTTGATTGGGAGACGAGATATCGTGTACACATACACACACACACACACACACACACACACACACACACACACCACACACACACACACACACAGACCAATACCCAAAAACCACTTTTTTGGACTCAGGGGGCCTTGAAACGTTTAGAGATTTAGAAATTGATAGGGCAAGTAAAATTAAGAGATCAGGAAAATTGTTTCTATAGTGGTGTCAATCAATTCGACAGAGCAGAATGTACAAAATGAATAGTTCCCCCACATTTTCAACGTTTTAATCAACACACTTCCCCTTATCTATCTTCCCCCTATCGCATTTGAACGAAATTGTGTCGGATCCTTATATTGTAAGGGCCTTACGTTCCAAATTTCAAGTCATTCCGTTAATTGGGAGATGAGATATCGTATACACACACACACACACACACACACACACACACACACACACACACACACACACAGACCAGACCAATACCCAAAAACCAGTATTTCGGACTCAGGGGACCTTGAAACATAATATAGAAATTGGGGTACCTTATTTTTTTTCGGAAAGCAATACTTTCCTTACCTATGGTAAAATAGGACAAGGAAAGTAAAAATAACGAGCGAAGTTCGGTGCCCCGATATTATTATATTAAACAAGAAATTATATTTTACAATAATTACATAATAAATTTTATAATTGAGATATTTTGTTAATTGATAATAATTCTACATTGTTGCAAGACGATCTGGCAACAGAGCAAAGCGAGAAAGAGAGAGCGCAATCCGCTTTGTTGACTGATAGACGAGGATAGCAATACAATTATGGCTAATCAAACACTGCTATTATTGACCGAGCGAAGTGAGGATTCAAGTCGACGGTTTGGCATTTCTCTTAATATTTAAATGTTTGAATGTTTATATGTTGCGCATTTACGGCGAAACGCGGTAATAGATTTTCATGAAATTTGACAAGTATGTCCCTTTTTAAATTAAGCGTCGACGTATATACAAGGTTTTTGGAATTTTGCATTTCAAGGATAATATAAAAGGAAAAAGGAGCCTCCTTCATACACCAATATTGGAGTAAAAATCAGACTATAGAATTATTCATCATAAATCAGCTGTCTAGTGGACTATAATACTCCCCGTTCAAAAACATCGAACATCTTGAGATAGTACTTTACGTAACAAGTCCGGTAACGATAATTTACCGCATAAGTATGATTGTTTCTGCCCGAAACGAAGTTAAGGGCAGAATTATCACACGAATGCGGTAAATACGTTACCGTATAAGTTATGTACAATATTTTTTCTCATACTTATCTGAGAAAGAATAATATTACTGAGAAATAGGAACCATTATCTGCTGCTGCTCGAGCTACTGCATTCTATAAACATGACATAGCCCGTAGCGCCTAGTTTATAACAGACAGACCCTTTGAGCTCAAATAAAATATAAAGGCCTGAATTACAAGATTTCAGATGAGTTCTTATAACTTGAAACTCCTTAAATGAGTTCTTTAATTATTTGAGTCAATATATTAATTACTCAGATGTTATTAGGACTCAGTAGAATCCTAACATACTCGACTGTAAAGAGAACATATGATCTCTTTACAGTATAGTATGCTGTAATGAAAATTACATGTTTTCTTCTTCTGCAAACAGCTGTTTACCGGCTTGATTTAATGCATGGAAAACAGCTGCAATTGAGAAAGTATGACAAAAATGTATCTTTCCATCAACGTTAGTAGACAGTTGACTATAATACTACCCGTTCAAAAACATCGAACATCTTGAAAATGTATCTTTCCATCAACGTTGTAGACAGTTGCAGCCAGACCTGATAACAGCGCTCACACTCACATTCCGGGACGACACGTCACGGTATGATAGGACAGAAAGCTCTATATTTATTTATTTATTTATTTATTCAAGGTGATACACATACTATAATTAGGAAAGAAAAAACAGGCAATTGCCCAAAACTTCTTCAGTTCCTGGATTTTCACATATTAAAAATAGTCCAAACAATTAGGTTAAGTTCAAATTTTGATTTCTGCCAAAGTTTCCGCACCATCCGAGGAAGATAACACAGATATAAAATTGATTTTGAATTTCACAATGTTGATATAAAGCCGAAAAACAATAATCAATCCGAAATTCGATTAAATTAAATTGAAATAAATTAAAAATTTGAAGACAAAAATTAGACACTCACTTTCAGCTACTTTACAGCTGTTTTTATATTTATTTAGGTTTTTTTCTACACATTTTAAATTGATAAATTATTTATTAAAAATAAATAGTGAATTTCAACAATTTTCTTTTTTTGTGTTTCAGTCAAAAAAAATCTTTCAATGATTTGAACTGAACTCATTGCTAGCGATCAGACACATGTCTCTGCTAGCAATTACTGCCGGTAAAATGAGTACAACTGGGATTTCAGTTATGTTATATCTAATTTATTTTTATTATTTCTAGAATAGAGTATATTCTGAATTTCTGTATGATGTACCCAATTATTATGTAAATTTGTAATTGTATAAAATCTTGTATATAAGGCAAATAAATTGAATTGAATTGAAATTGAATTGAATTAATTTTTGACAAAACATAACAACAGGTCAAAGTAACTTACTGAGCGCGAGGTCTACTGTTCACAGAACTATTAGTAATGTGGACCTCACTAGAGAAAGGGGAGAAAGTGTAAGAGAAAGAGAGTAAAAATGAGAGAGTAGACAAAAGATAGATGAGTTGGTGTGAGTAAATATAACAGGAAAGCATTCGGCCACTCTTTATTCAATAAACAGAACACAACCCCTACAGTACCATACTTCACCAGAACACCCTCTGATAGTGGGGTGTTGTTCCTGCCTTCAACCCCCTAGGGGTTCACTGATGGCAAACCACCCCCCCCCCCCCCAATGACACACTGAAATGAACAGAGGGTACATCCCCTACCAGCAAGCCATTAACACAACGGGTGGCTTACAAACCCACCCGCTCTTTTTTGAAAAACCCCCATTTGAACGAGGGAATGAATAAATTGGCATCAAGACCAACCAACAGTGAAAAAAGAAGAGCATCAAAAAGGGAAAACGAGTGAGAGAGAGGAAGAGAGAGGGTGAGGGTCAGGGAGAGAATGATAGAGGGAGAGAGAGTGAGAGAGTGATAGAGCGAGAGAAACAGACTCAGGAACAGTGAGAGTGAGAGAGTGAGTGTGTCAGTGAGAGTGCGAGAGTGATAGAGTGACAAAGAGAGATACAGGAACAGAGATAGAGTGAGTGAGTGAGAGAGAGACAGATACAGGAACAGAGAGGGAGTGAGAGATAGAGAGTTTGATTGTGTACTTTATTTATGTAGATTCTAATATATACTGGCTTATAAACTTAAATTTATAATAGCTTACAATACAGCAGAATTTAAGATGAATTTACATCTACAGTATTAAAAACTAGAGGATAGTACTTTTTGTCATAGTCATAGCTACGATATAATAACAACTAGATTTAGTTATCATGATTAATTTTTTAGTTCAACTGTAAGTTTTATTTATGATTGTTTGGTTGCAGAAGATGTAACGTTGTTGTATAATATGAATATTTGTACCCTGAAATTATGATAATAAAAACCAATTCGATTTGATTTGATTTCATTCGATTTCAGCTGTTTTACATCCATGAAATCAAGCCGGTAAACAGCTGATTGTAGATCAAATAGGCATATGATTCTCATTACAGTGTACTATACTGTAATAAAATCATATGTTTTCTTTACAGTCGAGTATATTTCCCAGTTCCGAATTAGGAACGGCAAAACTGGTACGAAAACCGCCTTTTAGCGCTCCAGGTGGAAATTTTGTCAACTACAATCAAGAAATTCCTGATTCGAAACTTGTGAACTAGGTTATGTTTATAGAATGCATGTAGTAATGTCAGCACAAGCAGGTAATGTTTTCTGTTTCTCAATTATTCTTTTCTATATTACTATATTTTCTAAGACGAGAGAAGAAGAAGAATACGGGAGAAGAAGAAGAAGAAAAAGAAGAAGAGCAACAGAATCAGGAGCAAGAGAGAAGAAGATACACGTTAAGAGGTGAACCCTTCATGTAAAACAACTGCTGCCAGAACATACTATGTACTGTGTGTACAGAGCACTTGTAAATTGTACATAGTACTATGTACAATTTACAAGTGCTCTGTACATACACCACAGTCATAGTACTTGTATCTGAGGCCAGACAACAAGCAACTCTGACCATGTCACTGAGACATTATCCAACGAAGAGAGGAGAGTGAGAGGTGAAATGGTGTTTGATAGGAGAGAAAGAAAGAGAGAGGAAACAGGATAGGAAGTGGTTCTTGTTCTGTCGATCCTTATAGCGTGAAGAACTACTTGCCAGTAACGCAGTATATTGTCAGGTCCACGTTATAATGGCAGAGTTTCATTAGCAATGGTATTGCTATCCTTCTCTATCGTTCAACAATTTTCCTGTATGCGGACACAATTTCTCGTGAAATTATTTGCATACAGAATTATTTTCTCTAAGATTTATTGGTGCAATGGCATGTTCTGTTATGTCTATATACAGTTTTTCTTTCTTATTATTGGATATAATATTGTTTTTTTTTTATTATTGAATGGACAGCCACTTTGTTCCTTCATTTTTGTTCAACTGTTATACCAATTTTCTTTTACTTTTGCTATTCTGTCAATATTTTGATGTTTATTTTAATAACGGCTGTTTGTATTTTGGAATAGGTACTGTACGATATAGACATTTAATTTTTATTTTTACTTTCAATTCTATTGCCAACATATTATTTCATTTTCTTTTTTGCATTTTTTGTGATTATTGTTTGTGCTTTCTTTGCGAGAATAAAGTTATTATTATTATTATTATTATTACAAAGCGGATAGCGCTATCTCTTTTCTCGCTTTCCCCTGTTGCCAGATCGTCTTTTAACAATGTACAATCAATAATTGATTACCAAAATATTTCATCTTAATTATGAAATATTTGACAAGTATAATTTCTTGCTTGAAAAAATATAATTGATTATTTTAAACGAGTATTAACAGTCCTGTATCAGCTACCGTCTATAGAAGGCATTGACAAGACAGAGGATCGGCAACGTTGTTCTCCTATCTTTCTCCACTGCCATTATAACGTGAACCTCACTATAGAAACACTGAATAATGTTTTGTAGTCAATGTAGTGTGAACAATCTTCACTCTCTCACACCCGCACCCACACTCTCTTTATTGCTCTCTCACGCTCCCTCTCTCTCACTCTCGAAGGTTGAGTGTAAGAGAGGGCCGGCTGCGCCCTAACTCCGCCCTCCTAGGTAAAAATAAAGACAGCTATTAGATCTATTCTCTCTCTCACTCTCTCTATTATTCACTCCCTCCTTCACAATAATTCTCTCCATCGCTCTGTACTTCCTTTTTGTGATCACTCACTCTTCCTCTCACACACTTTCACTCTCTATGAATCTCTCCCTCCTTCTAACTAATTCTCTCTATCACTTTGTACTTCCATTATCTACTCTCTCACTCCCAGTCTGCCACTATTACTTACGCCTCTTGACCTGCTAAATCGTCTGGAAATACAAAAGGTTCCTACTTTTTATTCTTCTCCTTGAGTGTCTCCTTTTTCTTATTTTCTATTTCGTTTCCTCTTCTTCACCACTGGCTTCCATTCCTCCTAAAATCTTCTCCCTCTCTGAGGGTCTTGAGTTGCTACCCTCTTGTTTCTGATTCTCTCCCTTTTTCGTCCATCATCTTTAAAATAGTATCTTACGTCACAAGGACGGGAAGGGGCCTTTTGCAGGCGAGAATGATGTTTCTAGTCGAGGTGTTGGCCGAGACTAGAATTAGTCCAGTCACTATTTATACATTGGTGCATGCAATTTATATTGTAGTTCTGATTTTTTAATATATTATTTGGGTACATAAGAGAAGTCCAGAACCAATTTCTTCATGCAAAATTGTGCTAGATACAGAGTGGCCCAGAAACCTCGTATTTTCGGCTCATTTTCCAGTTTTCAGCTATTTCTGCCACATCTTGTAATCGGACAGAAAAATTTGCTCTCGCCTTTTTTCTAGATTATAGAATTCTGAATATAATGAGATCATTCGGAACTCTCTATCTTCAATGAGTACTGAGTTATGATTTTTCAAAGATGAGTGAAATTTGAAAAAAAAATCAATTTTGATGAATTTTAGTTTTTGATCAACAATATCTTCCGATTGTTAACATTTAGATTTATAATTCAAAATCCCTCTGGGCGTATTTTTGTGCTCTACAATCTGAGATCAGGGAGAGCGCTCTATCTCAAATAGATTTACTGGTACACCTGACAACAATGCTTCTTGTATTGTGAAAAACACCTAATTTTCAGCTTCAACCATCATCACCAACTACATTGTCCTCACATTGATATTTCGCACAATGACAAAAGTTCATGACATTATGTTCTATGAGAATCACCCTATAGATGCACTTCATTCCAGTGTTTCCTACTGGAGTGGCACGCTTGAGGACACCTCAAGGATCAAAATTTTAAACACTTATAACTTGTGACCCAATGCTCGGATTCCATCGTCCTATACTTCATTCTTCTCGTCTTGTCAAGGCGGTCCAAAATCATGCATCATAAGTCAAATTTGGTCGAAAAATAAAAAAAAAATTGTTGAGTGTACTTAAGCCCATATTCTATACACAAAAATCTGGTGTGGTGCACTCACACAACTTTCCTTGCCGTTATGAAAATTGATCACCTGACGCTAGTGTTCCTGCGCATCTAAAGTCTACTAATTCAAAGATCTGAGCCAGCTGGTGTCAGGGCGATAACGCTGGACACAAACGATGTCTGATATCTCTTCATAGTGAATGATTTCATATAATCAACAGTTGCCAACACTTTGCAATTGAAATAATCACATTTAATCGATTCTCGAGCTTATTTTCAATTTTAGGTGAAAATGTTACAACACATTAATTGTAGAGGTTTTCATGCTCAATCTTTTTCACCTGAAATTTTCTGTTTAAATTGTATCTGAAGCCTGATAATTGGGAATCTAAAATTAAACTTTGCATAGATGGGGCAAAGCTCCTGAAATTTTTACAGATATGGGACTTGTGGAAGTTGATAGAGCTTATCAATGACTATTTTAGGTATGAATTTGATCAAAATCGTTGGAGCCGTTTTCGAGAAATTCGCGAAAAACCCTGTTTTTGACGACATTTTTGCCATTTTGGCCGCCATCTTAAATTGCATTTGATCGAAATTGTTCGTGTCGGATCCTTATAGTGTAAGGACCTTACGTTCCAAATTTCAAGTCATTCCGTTAACTGGGAGATGAGATATCGTGTACACAGACGCACATACACTCATACACACAAACACACACACACACACACACACACACACACACACACACACCAATACCCAAAAACCACTTTTTTGGACTCAGGGGACCTTGAAACGTATGGAAATTTAGAAATTGGGGTACCTTAATTTTTTTCGGAAAGCAATACTTTCCTTACCTATGGTAATAGGGCAAGGAAAGTAAAAAAGAAAACATTACCAGCTTGTGCTGAAGTAACTACATGTAACCACATAAACATAACCTAGTTTACAAATTCCGAATCAGGAATTTTGTGGAAGTTGACAAAACTTCCACCTGGAGCACTGAAGGTGGTTTTTTTTTGTAGCAGTTTTGCTGTTCCTTTTACAGAACTAGGAAAGGTACTCGACTGTGAAGAAAACATATGGTTTCATTCCAGTAGAGTATGCTTCCTAGTTCCGAAATATGATCAGCAAAACTGCTACAAAAAACCACCTTCAGCGCTCCAGGTGGAAGTTTTGTTAACTTCCACAATACTCCTCAAAGACCTTAAAGAGATATAGACCCACAATGCCTATGCCTTCCCAATGATAGCTCTTACTTGAAAATGAAGGCCGCCAGTGGGGTATTTTAGCACGAGATATTATATATATAATATTTTTAATACTATAGATCACAAAGGCATTGGTGGCATTGGTATGTAATAATCAGATGGGTTGCCTCCTCAATGGCGGATTTCAATTCCAAGTACGACACTAGCGCTGCATGTGAGTCTATGCATCTTTAAGGTCTTAGATATTCCTGATTCGGAATTTGTAAACTAGGTTATGTTTATAGACTACAATGTAGTAACGTCAGCACAAGCAGGAAATGTTTTCTATTTTTCAATTATTCTTCTCTAGATTGTTATGACACAGAATAGTGTACGTTACTTGGACATGGATGTCTTTTGCATTGCTCGAAGAAATTCTAGTCTCCTTCCCGTCCTTGTGACGTAAGATATTATTTCCCTATCAATTACTGCCCTTCTTATCTATGTTTTCCATGATATTTATAGCTTGTTTTCATCTTCTTCCTCTTTCTTCATTTTCATTTGATCTAAATCTTCTCCTCGATGTATTCCTTGTTCCTCCTTTCTCTTCTTCTTCATCATTCTTCTTCTTCTTCTTCTTCTTCTTCTTCTTCTTCTTCTTCTTCTTCTTCTTCTTCTTCTTCTACTTCTTCTCCACCATCTTCTGAGACAAGCATTCAACTCTTCTCATCAAATAACGTTTATTTTTCTAAAGATTTTTAAATTTATGTACTGTATTTCATTTCTAGCTAGTTTCTCTACTATGTATTATTACTATAATTTTCCATTGATAAAATTTTTAGTACTGTTCCTTCTACTGCATTCTATTCTTCTTCTTTTTTCTCTCCTTCTTATCATTATTCTCCTACTCTCTCTCTCTCTTTCTTCTTCCTCTTTTTCTCCTCCTCGGCTTCTTCTTTTCTTCTTCTTCTCCACCATCTTCTGAGACAAGCATTCAACTCTTTTCAGTCATCAAATAACGTTTATTTTTTCAAGATTTTTCAATTTATTTACAATATTTCATTTCTACCTAGTTTCTCTACTATGTTATTTTTACTATAATTTTCCATTGATCAAATTTTTAGTACTGTTTCTTCAACTGCATTCTATTATTCTTCTTCTTTTTTTTCTTTTCTTATCCACCTCCTCCTACTGTCTCTCTTTCTTCTTCTTCTTCTTCTTCTTGTTGTAGTTCTTCTTCTTCTTCTTCTACTATTTTATTTTTACTATAATTTTCCATTGATCAAATTTTTAGTACTGTTTCTTCAACTGCATTCTTTTATTCTTCTTCTTTTTTTCTCTTCTTCTTATCCATCTCTTACTTTCTCTCTTTCTTCTTCTTCTTCTTCTTTCTTTTCTTCTTCTTCTTTTCCACCTGCTCCCCCCTATTCGTGGTATCTCTTTTCAACTTGATTCTCCTTATTTGTAATCTTGTTAGCTTATTTTTTATTCACTCACAGGTGTCACGCTCTCTTCTTTTTCATGCTCCCTCTCTCTTCTCTTCGAGGTTCCATACATACCCTCTTCGTTCCCCACTCTCTTTGTCTTCTCCTTCACTATTTTCTCTCCTTTCCACAAGTTGATATCCTGCTGAGAATGTAGTATTCTTGTTCAGAAACGCCTTTTTTATTCTATTTGCAGCTGCCTTGATACTACACTGGCATTGTCTGCTAGGGTTTTCTTGTTCTTTCCTTTCTTTTTTCATGCAGTTTCTCTTTTTCATTGTAACAAACAGTGGGATGAGGAGGGGAGATTTCTAAGAACCACTGCCCAATTTGTGAAATTCAGCCGAAAATATAATTTGCTTCATCTAGAGAACAACCACTAATTGACCGAACGTAGTGAGGTCTATGTTTTAACTTGGATTTGCTTTTGTCCGTCTGTATGTAAGGCGATTACGGTCAAACGCGTTGATAGAATCCGATGATATTTGGCAGAATTATGGCAATAGAAGATCATTGTTGCCAAGATATTAGGATGTAAGTAATAAGTGGAAAATGCAACTTTCAAACCACCCTCATCCCTTCAGCACATGATGTAGGGGTTGGGATTTCTGATATGCTCACCTCCAAACTAGTGTAACAAAGCTGCAGAGTCGAAAATTGTGTTCCAAACATTCCCTCCAAATTTCATTGTCTACTGATGTATTGCTGCTGAACAGAAAATTTCACTCTCAACACTAAAACTGCTGCAACAGTCGTTGGGAAATGCGTAAAATAGTGAAAATATACATCAAATTGAAGATAACTTGATGATCTATCAGCTCATAATCAGCACGGATTTTTTCATCAATCGTTCAAAAATTATAAGGCCGAAAAGTTTAAAAAATTGGAGGAAAAAATGTTTTTTCAAAAAATGTCTCACCTTCAAGAGCGGATATCTCAGAAAGGATGAGAGATATGGAAAAAATGTAGAGGACAAAACTTGTTGGCAATTTTGTAAGTTTCAATTTTTCACATAATAAAAATGTTCATAATATGCATAGTTTCCGAAATATATGCGAAAAATGAAAAAATGGTACTTTCAAGCCACCCCCACCCCTTTAGCACAGGGGTAAGGGTGAGGACTTTTGATATGATAATCCTCTTACTATCCTTAAAAGAGCTGTGGAGTTGAAAATTGTGTTCCAAACTTTTCCTTCTATACCTCTATTTGAGCATTCGTTGCCTGGACTACAATGTTTTTTGAAACTTTGCATTTTAAAAGAAAAGGAATTCCTCCATACTCTGATATCACTATAAATATAATCTACTTCGAAGATAGGATCAATCAGACTATAGAATTATTCATAATCAATCAGCTGACAAGTGGATTAATCATTGCATGCATTACACAGATGTCTGGCCGTGTCTATTTCTATAAGGTAGGGTTTCAATATTTTTTATAATGCATGCCCATCAGTATCGATATTCTCAGATTTTAAAAACAAAAAATGTAATAGGTGATTGAAAATAAAATGAAAAATCTGGTTTGGTACACTCACACAACTTTCCTTGCTCATTGATCTATAGGCCTCATTCATAAGAGGATAATTTCGGGGAATAACATTATGCCGATTGGCGGCAAAATAATTAAAACTATGATTATACTATTGTTATTGTTTTCAGAGTACATTTTCCTTTGTTTGAATTATGAAATTTGAGGATTTTTTAGAAGTTGTCAAAACAGCTGTTCTACAAATAAAATATCGACATGTGTTCATTTGAATAAACTGCTCTACCTACCTACTCACGCACGAGAAGGAGGTTACGAAGTAAATTTCTCAGGGATGGGGTGGACCCCCTGTAAATTTCTCGGGGAGGAGACTCATGCCAGTTAATAGAGCTGATAAATAACTATACAGGGTATGAATTTGAAAAAAATCAGTCAAGTCATTTTTGAGGAAATCGTGATAGAAATTTAACGAAATTCGTTCTTCTCAGGAATATTACGGAGCTCATGCAATTTTCCCAGAAATGAGACTCATGTCAGTTGATAGGGCTTATAAATAGCTATATAGGGTATAAATTTGAAAAAAATCGTTAGAGCCGTTTTCGAGAGAACCGTGAAAAAATGGTATTTTAGCCATTACCGCCATTTTGAATTGAATTTTATTGAATTTCTGATTGTCGGATCCTCATGGTATAAGGACCTTAAGTTTAAAATTTCAAGTCAATCGGTTAATTAGGAATTGAGTTATCTGTTCACAGACACACACACACACACACACACACACACACACACACACACACACACACATACACATACACACAGACCAACACCTACAAATCATGTTTTTGGACTCAGGAGACCTTGAAACGTATAGAAAACTTGAAATTGGGGTACCTTAATTTTTTTGGAAAGCAATACTTTCCTTACCTATGGTAGTAGGGCAAGGAAAGTAAAAATGATTGAATGAACTGAATAATGCTGAAGAAATTATAATTTTCTTGATTAAAAAAAATGAATTTTAAAATAGTTCCACTATGGAAGGCAGTGGCAAGCCAGAGAATCGGCAACGCTCCCCTATCTTTCTCTACTGCCATTACAACATGGACCTCACTATGGAGAGGAAACTATTCAGACTTTTGTGGGTCTTCCATTCGTGAAAAAAATTCTAAATTCTTGTGAAGCAGATCGACGCTTGTTTTGCGCACATAAAAGCCGTGACACAGCCACCGTTCTATCAATGGATGGATGTCCTCTCTTTGTCACGGATCATGGCTCCCTCCCTACAAAAACCACCCAACCACAAATTGATAATCATCTTCGGCGTTTTTTACTCTCTACATCCTCTTCTCCTTCTTTTTCTTCTCCTTCTTCTCCTCCTTCTTTGATCACACCGATGAAACGATTACTGATCATGCAACCACAACATTCTTCCCGTTCCGTGCAACAATTTACTACTTCTTCCTCCTTCTTCACCTTCTTTTTCCTCTCCTCCTTCTTCTTCATCACATTCTTCTTCTCCTCATCCTCCGCCTTCTTCTTTCTCTCCTTGTCTTTACCTCATACCTCATTCTTTTTTTGAATCCTATTCATCAAAATTTGGGAGGAATACAGTTCTAGGCTATGCCTGTTGTCTTCTCCCAATAACATTATTGTATAATGATTTTTGATTGTCAATAATTGTATTATAATTCATTAATTTTAATTTCGATGCCAAGGAATAATCAAATTTCAAGCAACGACAATACATATCACAGAGTGGTCATAAAACATACAATAAAGGGAAAAACATGCAGTACATATTTTTTGATTGCCTTGATTAATAAAATATGAATAATATGTGATTCGCATGTCAATTTATCATCAATCATCAAGCCCAGAAACTTGACTGCCTAACCTAAAAGATTATGTTTAAATTAAGGAGGTTGACTTTATACTTTTAGGGCCGTTTGCACAGTATAGATTGCTAAACTCGATTAAGAATCGAGTTTAAGTTAATCCGAAAGTATAAACTTGAATCGGTTTTCTCAGTGCATTTACTAATCCAGTTTAAGTAAAACTAGTTTAGCGTTAAGTTGGTAATAGAATATCATCGTTTATAATATTAGGAAGGCTGTTTTTACAGAAAATTTGTTATTTGTTTACAAACCATCAGTAATTTGAGGTTATGTAGCTACTATTTTAGTATTTTCTTGTTCAGGTTCAAAATCCACAGAGTTGTAAGCTGTACGGTTCTAAAAGTGAAAAGCGATCAATAAATTCTTTAAAAACTCATGTTTAGTTAGCACCAGAAAATATATTTTAGAATGTAAGATAAAAAAGTTATTTTGTTACGCTTGAATCTACTATGGTCTTCCTCGTTTATTAGAAATCTCTCGAAAGCAATATATCTCATTTATGTGTTATTAAAAAACATGTTTTCCAATCGAAGACCAATGTTAAAAATTGTCTTATTTTCTATCAAGAGGTTTATTCAATCAAAAAAAAAAATCGGCAGTTGCTGTACTCAAGCAAAACCGTTAAAAAAATTCTCTATCCCAGAAATTTAAATTATTTGTTTTTTGTCCAATTTTTCTCAGTTTCAAAATTTCTTCGCAGTCATCTTTATCAATCGCATTAAAAACTTCTATCAATTCCCCATTACAATTATTTTTACATTCAAATAATGATTCACTATAACCTAAATTAATAATAATTATCGTCTACAGAAGCATTAAAAACAACCGTCGAAAAAAATAATTTACTATAAGCTGTTTCCCCATCAAATCTTTCCAGATGTCAAGTTAATCCAAATTATTTGGTTTAAACCTCCTGCTTTGGAGGTTTAAACTTCCCCAGAGTTTAAGACCAATACAGAGATTAAACTGATACTGTGCAAACGGAATTTTAGTTTAAACAAAAAAATCCAGATTTGGTTTAAGCTTTAGCTTAAACTTACACTGTGCAAACGGCCCTTAAATGGCAATATGTTGATACTACTGTATTAGAAATGTTTCAATATTCTTGAATAATTACACAAATAATAAAAAAGTTATTGGATCAGCTGTTTTAGCACACTTGAAATTTGGACAAATATGAATGTCAACAATGCTTGTCGTCGTCGACTGCGGAAATTTACGCACAAACGAAAATGCACCTTAAGATAAATAATAGAAGTTTATAAACTAAAATCGTCTTGAATATGAGAAAATAGGCTTAGTACATACCTGGCGCAGGTTTGACGTCATCCCGGAGGTCCGGCTTGGCAGTCAGCATGCTGAGTGGGTGTGCGGGACCCGCCAAAGCCCCTGACAGTCCCAGAAGGCTGGCAGCCGACCCGGGGGGACCCGGAAGCCCCGGATGGGGCATCATGGGCAGTGGAGGGGCATGCCCCGCGTGTGGCATCTGCTGGGCGTGCATTTGCTGCTGCAACCAAACAACCCAACCACAAATTCAAAAAAAAAACAGATCTCAAATAAAAAAAAACAATATAAAACTTGTAGTATCCGTTTATTAAAACATTTTAACGACTAGTTTCAACCTACTTTGACCATTTTCAAGTTGAAATATTAACTTGTCAACTTGAAAATTGCCAAAGTAGGTTGGAACTAGTTAAAATGTTAACTTTTCAACTTGAAAATGGCCAAATTGGGTCGAAACTAGTGGAAATGTAAACTTTTCAACTTGAAAATGGTCAAATTAGGTCGAAACTAGTTGGAATGTTAACTTTTCAACTTGAAAATGGCCAAATTAGGTCGAGACTAGTTACAATTTTAACTTTACAACTTGAAAATGGCCAAAGTAGGTCAAAACTAGTTTAAATGTTAACTTGTCAACTTGAAAATGGCCGAAGTAGGTCGAAAATAGTCATTAAAATATTTCAGGGTTTTAAAATGTTTCAATAAAAGGGTACTACAAGTTTTATATTGTTTTTTTTTTAATTTGAATAAAGAAGCATTTTCAACTTGAAAATGGCCAAATTGGGTCGAAACTAGTTAAAATGTTAACTTTTCAACTTGAGAATGGGAAAAGTATGTCAAAACTAATAAAAATGTTAACTTGTCAACTTGAAAATGGCCAAAGTAGGTCGAGACTAGTTGGAATTTTAACTTTACAACTTGAAAATGGCCAAAGTAGGTCGAAACTTTTTAAATGTTAACTTTCAACTTGAAAATGGCCGAATTGGGTCGAAACTAGTTAAAATGTTAACTTGTCAACTTCAAAATGGCCAAAGTAGGTCAAAACTAGTTGAAATGTTAACTTTTCAACTTGAGAATGGAAAACGTGGGTCAAAACTAGTTAAAATGTTAACTTTCAAACTTGAAATTGGCCAAATTAGGTCGAATCTAGTAAAAATGTTAACTTGTCATTTTGAAAATGGCCAAATTAGGTCGAAACTAGTAAAAATGTTAACTTGTCAACTTGAAAATGGCCAAATTAGGTCGAGACTAGTTACAATTTTAACTTTACAACTTGAAAATGGCCAAAGTAGGTCAAAACTAGTTTAAATGTTAACTTGTCAACTTTGAAAATGGCCGAAGTAGGTCGAAAATAGTCATTAAAATATTTCAGGGTTTTAAAATGTTTCAATAAAAGGGTACTACAAGTTTTATATTGTTTTTTGTTTTTTTTAATTTGAATAAAGAAGCCCATATGGGTGAAGTGTTTTTATATTTCAAATAGTAGTTTAAACAACAGTTTTATAATAAAAGAGTTCGAGTTAGATGTAGAGTTTAAGCCTGGTTTTCACTAGTAGAGTTAGTGGCCGAGTAACTGGCATACTAACTCTATCGAGCTAACTCTACACTTCTTACTTGGTCGAGTAACTGTTTTCACTACAATTATTGAGAATAATAAGTTTAGTGTGTTGTCTAGTGAACAGAACTAACCTTAAAATGTTAATACTTTTTAATGAATTGATACTTTTTAATAAATAAACACTTTAATAAATTAATACTTTTCAATAAATAACAATACTTCTTAAACTTTATAGACTATGGCACGACTCTACTCTACTAGCTCGAAACTGTTTTCATTAGCAGAGTAGTGGTAGAGTAGAGTGAGAAGCGGTGGTGGGGGAAGGCAAGTGGTAGATTACTATACCAATGTGCTATCCCACATTTTCTACTCTACTGAAAATTAGTACTCTACCATGAACGTTTTCATTGGGAGAGTTCACAAGATAGTTGGTACGGTACTTGCCCAGGGAACTCTACCATCAACTCTACTAATGAAAACCAGGCGAGTGAACACGAACGCGTGTCTTAAACATCTCACGAGTGCTTAAAGGGCCGTTTGCACAGTCAAAGCTCAAACTGAATTCAATCAGCTGGTGGCTTAAACTCAAAATGAACCAAATTATAACAAACGATAATTGATATTAGTCTAGTCAAGGAAAGGTTATAGAGGGAAAAGTTGGGAAGACAATTTTCGACCCGCAGTTCTGTTCAGGGTAGTAAGGAGGTAAACATATCAAAAGTCCCCACCCCTACCCACCGCGATAAGGGGGTAGGGGTGGTTTAAAGGTACCATTTTTTGGTTTCTCACATAAAACTCGTGAAAATTTCACCCCCTACATTGAAGCTGCTATAACAATGAAAGGAATACTTGGAATAGTGAAATAATACATTTAAGAGAATTCAATGCTCTTCAAGCCTAAGATAAGCATGAGTTCTTATGATACATTCTTGGAGAGTTATAAGCCCTGAAAGAGCAAAACATCAGCATAAAAGCCAGTTATTTTATCAATTGAACACCTTGAAGAGCGAATATCTCGGGAACTGTTGGGAATATCACAAAATTCCACTAAACAAAAAGTGTAGAGAATTTATCAAGCTTCATTTTTGAACAGTTAATAATGTCGGTTAAACACATTGTTTTTAAGATATGAGCGTGGAAGCAAAACGCTTAAAAATGCAACTTTAAAACCACCCTCATCCCCTTAGCACATGAGTTAGGAATGAGGACTTTTGATATGTTCTCCTCCCAACAAGTCTCAACAAAGCTGCAAAGTCAAAAATTGTGTTTAAAATATTCCCTCCAAATTCCTTTATCAATTGTTCTATTATTGCAAAAATGGAGATTTCACACTCAACACTGAAGCTGCTGTAAAAGGTGTAGGGAAATTCGTAAAAGTGTGAAATTACACATCAAATCAAAGAGAATTCAATGCTCTTTAAGCTCATAATCAGCATGGGTTTTTGAAAAGTTATAAGAGTAAAAATAGAAAAAAATTGGTGGAAAACGTGTTTTTTTTCATAAATGTCACACCTTCAAGAGCGGATATCTCGAAAACTGGAGGAGATATAGAAAAAATTGTGGGATGAATATTGTAGGAAAAGATGTAAGCTTTAATTTGTTATATGACAGTCAAGTCCTTAAGATAAATAGTATTTGAGTTTTATGCGAGAAACCAAAAAATGGTACCTTTGAACCACCCCCACCCCCATAGTACAGGGGTGGGAACTTTTGATATGTTTACCTCCCCACTACCGTAAACAGAACTGCGAGGTCAAAAATTGTCTTCCCAAGTTTTCCCTCTATACCCTTTTTTGAGCATTCATTGCCTGGACTATACAACTTCCAGTTCAAAATGAAATTCAGTTAAAACTGTGACTGTGCAAACGGCACTCAAGACCATATAAAACTGTTATATTCACTATTTTATCTACGACCATTCAAGGGTCACATTGTTGACTTGAAGGTTAAAATTCAACCAACTAGTCTCTATAGTAAAAAAACATTAAATAACAATAGGTGAAAAGCTACTCAGAGAGGGTGAACAGTAAACTTGAAATACTAAAAACATAAAGCTTTATAAAATATACTTAGATTAAATGAATAAAAAATAATTTATTATTTCAAACAAGAATGAAGATTTAATATTATCACATCAGATTATACCGATATTGAGTGGACAGTGAACTTGAAATACTGAAAACAAAAAACTGATTCATAACTTGAATTGAAAACTTGGCGAAATGAGGATTCGACTAACTGAAATATTGTCGAAGTTAAAACTTGATAAATTGAAATCCTGACGGATTGAAAAACTCTATGAAACGTAATATAAAGTGTTATTTGACCAAAAAAATTTTGAATTCTCACCAGTAGTCGTGGCAAATCTGGACGTTGTTGCTGAAATGAGAACAGAAAAAATACTGATTAGTTGAAAAATGGTCAATTTTATAAATATAATAATTTAATAATTTTTGGATAGTAGTTCTCATCGAATTTCCATCAAGCTGTTAACCCTGTTGTCAATGTCTGCAGTAGCACAGGTCTTCGGAATGATTTGCAGCATTTATTTGGGATTTTCGTTAAATAATAATTATATATTAATTAGCATTTGAATAAATGCATTCTCTATTTAATTCCATGTGTAAAAAATAGTGTTTCATATGTAGTGATGTGATAACTATAGAGAGGACCAATTTATAAAATAGTAGTATTTGATGAACAGTGTTGCTATCCTTGTCTTTCATTCCACAAAGCACATAACGCTATCCTTTTCTATGAGAAAAAATATAAATAACTGGCCGTCAGGCTCGCTTCGCTCGCCATATCCGTCTAGCCAGGGGGCGGAGCCGAAGCGGAGTCTTCGGAGTCGGGAGCCCCCTGGCTCCCCGACTGGATCGTCCAAAAATGAGATCAGCGGGCTCGCTTCGCTCGCCTGCATGTAGACCTCAGCGGAACCTCTGTACCGAATTCTGGACCCCCGACTGGATTGTCCAAAAATGAGATCAGCGGGCTCGCTTCGCTCGCCTGCATGTAGACCTCAGCGTAACCTCTGTACCGAATTTGAAAGTATTAGGTCAATTTGATCTCGAAAAACACCTGTTACTATATCGGCGAATCTTTGGCGAACAAAATTCTTACACCTCAGCTAAACCTGTGTACTGAATTTTTTTAAATATATTTCTATCAATTATTGAAAAAGGTGAGGAAACGCAGAAAAGCTGAGAAAACGCTAATTTTGGCTAATTGGATAAATTGGTATTTAGGAGGTCCTGGATAAATGCATTTCAATCTTCAACTTGGTGCCAACCTAACAAATTCAACTCAACTTGATGCCAACCTGACAAAATTTTTAATTCAGTTACCAGAACAACTGTTTCGAAGAGGTACTCTCTCTAGATTATAGTTCTATATTAACATATGGTATGGACATTTCAATTATAATTTTAAGATATTGGAATAAGAAGAATATACATGCTAAAAGAACTTTAAACCCTTAAAAACCACCCTTAGAGTAAATATTGCCAAAAGATTTCTTAGTGCGCCTCTCAAGGGCCAACTGAACATACCTACCAAATTTGAACGTTTTTGGTCCGGTAGATTTTTAGTTCTGCGAGTGAGTGAGTGAGTGAGTGAGTCAGTCAGTCAGTGAGTGAGTGCCAGTTCGCTTTTATTTATATAGAAGTAAGTAATTACATTTTTCAATAATTTAATAAAGAATTTTCATAATTGGAATGAGATATATTGTTAGTTACTTATTAATTCTACATAGAAGAGAATCTGGCAACAGAGCAAAGCGAGAGAGCGATAGCGCTATCTGCTTTGTTGAATGATAGACAAGGGTAGCAATACCATTGCTAATCGAACACTGCCATTAGGACCTCAATATGATTGTCGCTTTTCCTGAGGGTTTAAAGAGGTCCCTAATCTCCCCGAGGGATGAGTAGTCGTGACCATCCCTAATGAAAAACGGATCAATCGTATTTGTAGACCGGATTTCAGTTGAGGGTAGTAACTACTGGATATATTGTACAGTTCACTGCAGGGGATGTGAGGGTAAAGGGCCAAGTTTCCCGATCATACCCTTGAAATTGGTCGGCTTTTCTGTAGGGTTGGTTCTATGGCCAACTGTTTAGGGTACATCCCTTCAAGGGGCATTTTGAATATAGATTCAAATGTGTGACGGTTAGGGTTCTTGGCATATGACTAGGATGTGTGTTGTATTTGAACTTTGGCATTAGTATAGCACTATTAGTACTAGTAGAGAGAGAGAGAGAGACAGAGAGATAGATTGATTAATTGAATTTATTTGGGCGGAATTAGGACTCCTGGTCCTCTCAGCCACAAAACCCTTTACAAAATGAGAAAAACTTAAAATAAGATTACAAAAATAATAGATTACTTATTATGTAATAAGATTACATGAGATTAATAGAAATAAATAAAATACTTAATCAAAATACAATTACATATAATACAAGAGAATCTTAAATTTAATTTATTAATACAATTGGAAATTAATATTTCAAAACTCACTAAATACGTCCTATAAGAAATTGAGATCTAATCGAGTTGCCATTCACTCACACATGCACACAAATCTACCCTAAAAAAATCTTGTGTGGCGCACTCACACAACTCTCCTTGCCGTTATGAAAATTGATCAACTTACGCTAGTGTTCCGGCGCATCTAAAGTCTACTTTCCTAAGATCTGAGCCAGCTGGTGACAGGACAATAGCGCTGCAGACACACGAAGTCTGCTATCTCTTAATAGTGAATGATTTTATAGAATCAACAGTTGCCAACAGTTTGCAATTGAATAATCTTATTTTCTCTAATTTCGAGCTTATTTTCAATTTTTGGTGAAAATGCTACTGATTATTAATTGTAGAGATTTTCATGCTCAATCTTTTCCACTTGATTTTTTTTTTGTTTAAATTAAATTGTATCTAAAGCCTGATAATTGGGGATCTAAAATCAAAATTTGCATAGATGGTGCAGTGCTCCAGAAATTTTTACAGATATGAGACTTGTGGCAGTTGATAGAGCTTATCAATGACTTTTCTAGGTATGAATTTGATCAGAATCGTTGGAGCCGTTTTCGAGAAAATCGCGAAAAACCCTGTTTTTGACAAAATTTTCACCATTTTATCCGCCATCTTAAATTGCATTAGATAGGAATTGTTCGTGTCGGATCCTTATATTGTAAGGACCTTAAGTTCCAAATTTCAAGTCACTCCGTTGATTGGGAGATGAGATATCGTGTACACAACACACACACACATATATATATATATATATATATATAATATATATATATATATATATTATATACAGATCAATACCCAAAAACCACTTTTTTGGACTCAAGGGACCTTGAAACGTATAGAAAATTAGAAATTTGGGTACCTTAATTTTTTTCGGAAAGCAATACTTTCCTTACCTACCTATGGTAATAGGGCAAGGAATGTAAAAATACTTAATCAAAATACAATGACATATAATAAAGAGAATCTTAAACTTAATTTATTAATACAATTGGAAAACAATATTCCAAAACTCACTTGATAAATCCTATAAGAAAACCTATAAGAAATTGAGATCTAATCGAGTTGCCATTCACTCACACATGCACACAAATCTACCCTAAAAACAAATATTTCACAAAGTATAATGATTATCTGATTATCATGAAATAATATAAGATAAATATCTGACATATCAATGTCCATTCTTCGGAAAGAATATTCAAAATATCCTTCCCACTAACTCTCTACCAAAAAGAGAGAAAGAAAAAAGATAGAGGGGATGAGGAAGAGAGAGAAAGAGAGGGAGACTCATTGAAAGAGAGAGAGGAGAAAGGAAGGAAAGTAAGAGAGAGATAGAGAATGAGGGAGTGATAGATGATAGAGGCAGTGGCAGAGAGGGGTGGGTAGAGTGAGTGAGACAGAGAGAGTGAGAGAGAGAGAGAGGTTTGAGAGAAAGAGAGTGAGAAAGAAAGGTGGGTGAGAGAGAGGGAGTGAGAGAGAGGAAAGGAGAGCGAGTTAGTGTATGAAATCACAAAGAAATTGTAAAAAGCTTTTCATTCACAAGAATCAGATTTGAATAGAACCAGCCAGCGCGGTGGGGGCAATTTGATTGAGGCAAAGAGATCTTGCCTTGCAAGAATCCAAGGTAAGATTTTACAGTACAATCCTTGAAGGAGGGACGGAAGGACCTTTCAGGAAAGGACTTACTGCAACCTTTCCCTTCTATCGCCCTCGCCATAGGGAAATAGGAGGGAATAAATGGAAGATGATGACAGGATGAGGAAGAAGAAGAAGAAAAAAGAAGAATAAGAAGTAGAAAAAGAAGAAGATGACAAGAGGAGGTGGAGGAGGAGGAGGAGGAGGAAGAAGAAGAAGAAGAAGAAGAAGAAGAAGAAGAAGAAGAAGAAGAAGAAGAAATCGAAATCAAGAAGAAGGAGAAGAATAAGTAGGAGAAGAAGGATAAGAAGGAGGAGAAGAAGAAGAAGGAGGAGAAGAAGGTGAAGAAGAAGAAGGAGGAGAAAGAAGAAGAAGAAGAAGAAGAAGAGAAGAAGAAGAAGAAGAAGAAGAAGAAGAAGAAGAAGAAGAAGAAGAAGAAGAAGAAGAAGAAGAAGGAGGAGGAGAAAGAAGAAGAAGAAGGAGGAGGAGGAGAAAGAAGAAGAAAAACCCAAAGAAGAAGAAGATGACAAGGGGGGAGCAGGAGGAGGAAGAAGGAGGAAGTATAAGAAGAAGATAAAGTAGATGGAAAATATAAGAAGACAAGGGGGGGAGGAGCAGGAGGAGGGAGAAGAAGGAGACATGAGGAGGAAGAATAAGAACAAAAAGATAAAGAGAGAGAATAATAGTAGAAAAAGGTGAAGAAATAATTGAAGAAAGAGAAGGAGGAAAAACAAGCAGCCCTCTAGTATGTGACTCCTTCTCCCAAGGGGTGATGTGCCCCCATTTCTCAGCACCCTTCTTCCGGCTTCAAATAGCCTGCTTGTATTAGATTATAGGGAGAGAGATAGAGAGAGAGAGAGAGAACCTCAGCCGCCGGCTGCAGCATATTAGTTTATAATCCCATTGGAGAGTGGTGATATAGCTCCGGGCAATAAGTCTACACAAAAGTAATTGCCAACTCAACTTGTGCTCTGTAAACTGTTTATATGACAAACTGAGAATATAACAATAGAAGAAAGTTAGTATGCTATCGTTACTATTATGATATGACAGAGTTCATCTATATATAAAAAAGCGAAATGGCACTCACTCACTCACTGACTCACTCACTCGCAGAACTAAAAATCTACTAAACTAAAAAATCTGGTGTGGCGCACTCACACAACTTTCCTTGCCGTTATGAAAATTGATCACCTGACGCTAGTGTTCCCGCGCATCTTAAGTCTACTATTCAAAGATTTGAGCCAGCTGGTGACAGGACAATAAGGCTGGAGACACACGAAGTTGCTATCTCTTCATAGTGAATGATGTAATAGAATCATCAGTCGCCAACAGTTTGTAATTGAAATAATAACATTTTCTCGCATTTCGAGCTTATTTCCAATTTTAGGTGAAAATGTTACTGAACATAAATTGTAGAGATTTTTATGCTGAATCTTTTCCACTTGAATTTTTTTGTTTAAACTGTATCAGAAGCCTGATAATTTATTGGGAATCTAGAATCAAACTTTGCGTAGATGGGGCGGAGCTCCTGAAATTTTTACAGATATGGGACTTGTGGCAGTCGATAGAGCTTATCACTGACTTTTTTAGGTATGAAATTGATCAAAATCGTTGGAACCGTTTTCGAGAAAATCGCGAAAAACCCTGTTTTTGTCAACATTTTCGCCATTTTAGCCGCCATCTTGAATTGCATTTGATCGAAATTGTCGTGTCGGATCCTTATAGTGTAAGGACTTCAAGTTCCAAATTTCAAGTCTTTCCGTTGATTGGGAGATGAGATATCGTGTACACAGACGCACATACACTCATACACACATACAGACCAATACTCAAAAACCACTTTTTTGGACTCAGGGGACCTTGAAACGTATATAAATTTAGAAATTGGGGTATCTTAATTTTTTTCGGAAAGCGATACTTTCCTTACCTATGGTAATAGGACAAGGAAAGTAAAAAGCGAAATGGCACTCTCTCACTGACTGACTCACTCACTCACTCGCAGAACTAAAAATCTACTAAACTAAAAACGTTCAAATTTGGTAGGTATGTTCAGTTGGCCCTTTAGAGGCGCACTAAGAAATCTTTTAGCGAAATTTCAACTCTAAGGGTGGTTTTTATGGGTTTAAAGTTCGTCTTCTAGCATGTATATCCTTCTTATCCCAATATCTTAAAATTATAATTGAAATGTCCATACCATATGTTAATATAGAACTATAATCTAGAGAGAGTACCTCTTCGAAACAGTTATTCTGTTAACTAAATTAAAAATTTTGTCGGGTTGGCATTCAGTTGAGTTGACTTTCTTAGGTTGGCACCAAGTTGAAGATTGAAATGCATTTATCCAGGACCTCCTAAATACCAATTTCTCCAATTAGCCAAAATTAGCGTTTTCTCAGCTTTTCTGCGTTTCCTCACCTTTTTCAATATTTGATGGAAATATTTTTAAAAAAATTCAGTACACAGGTTTAGCTGAGGTGGAAGAATTTTGTTCGCCAAAGATACACCGATATAGTAACATAGCCTAATACGTTCAAATTCGGTACAGAGGTTTCGCTGAGGTCTACATGCAGGCGAGCGAAGCGAGCCCGCTGATTTCTTTTTTGGACAATCCAGTGGGGGGTCCAGAATTCGGTACAGAGGTTCCGCTGAGGTCTACATGCAGGCGAGCGAAGCGAGCCCGCTGATCTCATTTTTGGACGATCCAGTCGGGGGTCCAGGGGGCGGAGCCCCCTGGCTAGACGGATATGGCGAGCGAAGCGAGCCTGACAGCTAGTAATATATATGAGCGAACCGATAGAATTATTACAACAGACCCATTATTGAACGAGCATTAGCGAGTTCTCACTTTTGACTTACTGAAGGCCAAAGTCGTTGTCAATCTGTTTGTTTGTTCTACAAGAACTTCAGAGAGAATCGATCAATCAGCTTCAAATTTTGAACACGTATCCGGTGATCCTTTTCACAGGTCAAGTTGGTAGACAACAAAATTGACTTGAGCTGGGTTTACACCAAACTTATCAACAAAATGTTAATAACTTAATCCGTTGGTGCTATTTGGGAGTTATCACATAGACATAGACTGTAAAGTTGCGTACAGATTTACGCGCCGCGAACATATGTAATTCACTTTTAATCAGCTGATGCCAAGCTTTTTATATCTGTATCTTACCGTTTCTGTAAAAATACAGATATAGTCAGCTGATTAAAAGTGAATTGCTCATGTTCGCGGCGCGTATATCTATACGCACCTTAAGATAGACAGTCTTTAAGTGCCGACACATGATTTTAGCTGAATAATACACAACATTAATTTATAAATTCTTTATTAACTCGCTATTCATTTCACCTCAAATATGAGGTAATTCATCTAATCCAATTCATGCAATTCAAAATTCACAATTCGAAACCCAACAGAGATAAACGGGTTATTTTTTAGTTATATCGATGATGATGATGATGATGTTGATAATAGACAGAAACAACCTCACAGCTCATTGAAGGATAAACGAGCAAACAGCTCAACACTGAGATTTATTCAAAAAGGGGTCTCCCCCACCCCCACCCCTTTTCATCACACCAAAGGTTGTGAGTGACCGAGAATAAGTGGGGAATAGAATTCACACTCCACTGACAATATAATGGGACGTAAGTGAAGCAGGACCCTCGCAACAGTCCGGGTCGTTTAATCCAATCCAATAACATGAGACTGTCAAACGCCGTAGCAAAGTCGAGCACTGGAGTACCACCTGGCTCCATTATGGGTCCCCTACTTTTTTTAATCTAAACAGTCTTCAACGTTTCTATTATTTGATTAACAACAACATGGGGAGATTATCAGCATACAACTGTTATATAGAGACCGATTTAGGGTAGGGGGAAGGGGATAAAACTAGAGGCGATTAAGGGTGAGGGGAGAAGAACACCACCACCATCTATGTGTTCTATGTGCCTCGTTACTGGCTCAGTTTGGTGGCGGGTTTTTTTTCTGCATTGTCAGTAGTTTGATAACATCCAATGTTGCAATCGGACTCAAATTCCCTATAGTGAGGTCCACGTTATAATGGCAGTGGAGGAAGATAGCAGAACAACGTTGCCGATCCTCTGTCTTGTCAATGACTTCTATAGATGATAGCTGATACCGGTTTATTAATGTAATATTAACAGTTAATTCTTGTTTAAAATTATCTATTATATTTTATTAAGCAATTACATTATTCAATAATTTCATAATGAATTTTTATGATGATTTTAATATTCAGAATGTAATTTCAGAATGGCTTTTCATAGTTAAGATGGAATATTTTGTTACAGATGGGATTAAATAGAGAATGTATTTATTCAAATGCTGATTCATATATAATTATTAATTAACGAAAATCCTAAATAAATGCTGCAGATCACCCCGAAGACCTCTGCTACTGCAGACATCGACAACAGGGCTAACAGCTAGATGGAAATTCGATGAGAACTGCCATCCAAAAATTAGTTGTTAGCCCGGGAATCGAACCCGGTACCTCCCAATTGCTAGTCAGGAATGCTTACCCTTACACCAAACTGACAATCTCTGGATAGCAGCGCTCATTTTATAACAGCGCTATCCAGAGATTGTCAGTTTGGTGTAAGGGTAAGCATTCCTGACTAGCAATTGGGAGGTACAGGGTTCGATTCCCGGGCTAACAACTAATTTTTGGATGGCAGTTCTCATCGAATTTCCATCTAGCTGTTAGCCCTGTTGTCGATGTCTGCAGTAGCAAAGGTCTTCGGGGTGATTTGCAGCATTTATTTAGGATTTTCGTTAATTAATAATTAAATATTTTGTTAATTAATTATTAATTCTACATTGTTAAAAGACGATCTGGAAGCAGAGCAAAGCGAGAAAGAGATAGCGCTATCCGCTTTGTTGTATGATAGACAAGGATAGCAATACAATTGCTAATCAAACACTGCCATTATAACGTGGACCTCACGATAGACCCCACAACACCCCAATAATCCGATTTGTATCTATCTACTCATCCGATAAACGAATGGAGAGGGGCAACGCTTCTATTAAAAAGGTACGTTGTTAGCTAGGGTACAAAAAAGGGACTGTAAATTGGATGAGAGTGAGAGAGATGCAGGAGAATGATTGAAGGAGATGGAGAATGGTGGATGGGAATGGTGGAGAGCGAGAGCGAGAATGGAGAGAGTGTGATAAAGGAGATTGATTGAAGGGAGATGTAGAATTAGCGATAGGGGAATGGTGGTGTGTGTGAGAGTGAGAGAGAATGGATAGAAAACCACCGAGAAGGGATGAGGGTGGAGAGCGGGTGATAGGAATATTGGAGATGAAGGATTAGTTAGAGAGAGAATAGAATAGAATAGGAGAGAAGAGAAGAGAGCGAGAAAGAGAAAAAGAGAGAGATTCAGATTCCTTTATATTCATGTCTGTGTTTAACAAAACCAAATTCAAATTTGTATTGAAAAAGAGAGAGATTGATTAATTGATTGATTGAGTACTTTATTTATGTGGATTACAATATATACAATAGCTTGCAATACAGCAAAATTATGGATGAATTTACAAAATAAAAATTAAGAAAATAATTATTGAGCTGTATATAATATGTAAAAAAAACAATTTGTAATAACTATAGATAAAATAGATAATATTGTCATGTATCTACATAAATTGGCGGAGCTTTGGACAGAGAGAGAGAGAGAGAGAGAGAGAGAGAGAGAGAGAGAGAGAGTGAGGGGGGGTATATAGTGTGAGAAAAAGTGGTAGTCAGAGTGAGTGAGTGAGAAAGAGCGGGTGAAAGGAGACCGCGTTAGAAATGAAACGAACTATTTTTCGCTTATTTCTCCCACACTCAAATCTGTAACGAGAGTACGATGTAGCTTAACTATCACAGCAATTTGACAACATCACGCAAAATACCCTCTCTGAATTCCAATTACCAGAGAATTTTTATGTTTGAGTTGATATTCAGTCATTTATCAATAACTATAGTGAGGTCCACGTTACAATGACAGTGTTTGATTAGCAATAATTGTATTGCTATCCTTGTCTATCATTCAACAAAGCGTTAAGCGCTATCTCTTTCTCCCATTGTTCTGTTGCCAGATCGAATTTTATCAAAGTTGAATTGATAATTAATTAACAGAATATTTCACCCAATTATAAAAATTCGTTATTAAATTATTGAAAAAAATAATTTCTTGCCTAATAAAATATAATTGATTATTTTAAACGAGAATGAACAGTTAATATTGCATCAATAAACCTTTATCAATGTTGAATTAATAATTAATTAACAAAATATTTCATCTTAATCATTAAATTCATTATGAAATTAAAAAATATAATCGTTTGTTTAAAAGAATAAAATTAATCATTTTGAACGAGATTGAACAGTTAATATTACATTAATAATTCTGTATCAGCTACCGTCTATAGAAGGCATTGAATGAAACATTAAGATTTGATAAATTATCTGTACTCCCGAATATAGCTCTGATTTAAGCAGCACTGCCCAATCAATTTTTTTCTCAATAAATGTATTTTAAATGAGCAAGGTCTATAAAAAAACAAGTCAAGACACCCGTCTTCCTTATGGAGCGGCCATTTTGTGCGTTTTTTATTGCGGTACTTTTGAAAATGCAATCTGATTCAATTTGCTTGAAACAAGATCATGCATTATGCATTTTAAAATCAATATTCTGATTCAGATATAGTACATTTCGCTCCTAGAGCAGAAAATGAGATTTTTCCGGCTCGAAATCGGTTTTCAAGTCCGAGGCCGTAGGCCGAGGACTAGAAAAGATTGAGAGCCGGAAAAACATTTCTGCCCGTGGTGCGAACGCTATTTTTCACCACACACAAAAATAAACAATATATAAATGAGAATAGTTGTTTACTAAGCACTTCCGAAAGCAGAAGTGGAAGGTGATAGCTCTAGCAAATCTGAGGTAATCCGAATATCAGGAAATTGTCCAAGTATCTTTATTTTTTTATTCTGATTTGTCTAAATAACCTGAAAGATGATGTTCAATTATGTGGTGGGTTGAGTTCATTCTTTTTTTATTCTTTCAAATGACAATAAGATGATATTATTATAAGTGTTCTAATTATTGAATAATGAACACAAATAATGAAAAGTTTTTTGATCAGCTGTTTTTTGATCACCTTTCTTAGTTCCATGTTAGCGGCTGGAAAGGGTACTCTTTCCGGCCTAGGCCGGAAAGAAACCTGTTCTGACGTGAGAGGAGAGTCTTCTGCAAAAACAAGGTCTTTCAGATCTACGTAGGGACTGGAAAACAGCTGTTTTCTGTTCAGTGTGGCGAAAATATGTAAATTCAAGTTTTCGATTTTAAAAAAATGAAATTTCAATAATAAATGGTTCAATAATTTATTTATTATTGAAAATTGTTATTATTCATAAGGCATTCGCAAGAGGCTAAATACTATTATTCTGTGGGAAGAATTTTTTTTCGCCACACTGCATAGAAAGCAGCTGTTTTCCAGTCCCTACGTAGATCTGAAAGACATTGTTTGCAGGACGACTCTCGTCTGACGTCAGAACAGGTTTAGCTGGAAAGAGTACCGTTTAGAGGTATTACACATATATATATATATATATATATATATATATATATATATACACATATTACACATAACTCATCAATAACAATAATGATAACGGCTGATAAATTTGAAAATTGGTGAACTAGAGCCCCACAAAAAGGCGATTTTGCAATGCATCATGGGATCGTGTCATGACATGTATTTAAAGACCTTGGTTTTGACAATGAAACTTCTCCATTCATTCCTAATGATTAGACATCATCATTCTATCAGCTGATTCCCAGGCACAATGCTATGAACTCGTGAGGGCTTCATCCTTTACAGAGAAAATTTTCTACATTTGAGTCACTCATATGATATTTGAGAAACTCACTTTGCTCGTGTCGCTGGGATCTGACTCGTGCTTACTCTGAAAATACGAACGATTTCACAAACTAAGTTATAACAAATATATTAGAAAAAATTAAATTGAACTTACCCCAATTATAGCGTTGAGTTCAGTCATTGTAATTTGTTTGGCTCTCTCAACGGCCGTGGCCACTTGCTGTTGGTGCTGAAATACAAAAACAAAATTTATCAAAAAAACTGCATTTTCTCAAAAAAGAGATAAAATCAATTCGAAAAGGTGTTATTTGTGCGATACAACCTTAAATGGACGAGTGTTTCAACACCACGTTATAACCGCAGTTACGGAAGATGGGAGTACAGCGTTGCCGATTCTCTGCCTTGCCACTGGCTTCTATAGAGGATAGCTGATACTGGATAATATGATATATTTCTTCTATGTTTGGTATCTTCTTCTTCTTCTTCTTCTTTCAATCAGGGATTAGGCTATTGCCTGTTCCGACTCACATTCAGCTTGTAATTAGAATAAAAAAATAATAATAAATAAAATCTATAAATTAATAACAACAATATAATCTAATGTAATATCATCATAAGCATCACTTCAATCTACTGTTTTCATTTTATAATAAATGTAATGATTATTGCCATCTTTTTCGTGGCCTGCCTATTCGTGTCTCTTTTGCCTACCGGTTTTTATTTGAAAATTCTTTGAGGATGCCTATCAGCTGACATTCGTTCCACATGCTCTTTCCATTGCTGACGATAAGATGCAACTCTCTCATTCAGGCAGAAGATATTCAGCTCTTTCCGTATATCCTCATTCCTGATGTGATCTCTTCTGTCACAGCCCTTAGTTCTGCGAAGAAATCTCATCTCAGCTGCCTGCACTTTACTCTCAAGTGGCTTTGATGTTACCCACGATTCACTACCATAGAGTAGTAGTGGAGCTGGCATTGTCTTATAAAATTTCATTATCGTGGTTGTGGTAGCTTTCTTTCCCAATGTCCTACTGATACTTCCACAAATCATTTGGAATCTTCCTACTTTTTTTCTCTACATCCAATTCATCTTTTTAACTAATTTCACAACCCAGATATGTGAACTGAGACATCTGCTCCAATACCTTGTTGTCTATCACAATCTTTGATCTTATTGGGTACTTTCCTTTAAAAGCCATGATTTTGGTTTTCTCCTTTGATAGGAAGTATCTAAATTTAAAAATCTACTTAGTGAAAATAATTAAGGACTGAAAATGTTGAGAAGTGAACAACTGCAAGACTCAACCTATCTCGGACTAAGTATAATATATAACCCTATATAAATTTGAGGAATAGCATAAGATAACCTCATTTTTTCTCTCCCTATCATTATTTATTCATTTATCATTTACAATGAACTTAAGGACAAAGAAACAGACTACAGTCCAAAACTTCTTTTCATCCCAATTTCATAGAATAAATATAACATTTATAATATCAACTATTCAGATTTGACAATAGTGCGAAGACAATTGGGGTATCTTAGCTCAAAAATAATAAATATCATGCCAAATGCATTGTCAGAATATCTATCTAATAGGGGCAGACAGAGGATGGAACAGATAAATAAGTGGGTGATACAAAAATTTTTCTTCGACATCAGTCAAATATTATAATTACTAGTAATTTATTGTTAACTTCGATTTTTGTAGCTTTGATTATTAGTAAATAAATTTTTATATTGTCTAAACAGCTGATACTCTCACTCAGCGGTCAGGGTTTTGCCCTTGCTGGGTGGTGCCATGTAATTTTAATTTATTTGTAAAATAGCATAATATTATAATCTAGAATATTTCTTTTGTATTTTGTTTTTATGGGCAATAAAAATGTTTCAAAAAAAATTGTCCAAATGAAGGTCATGTGCGACTTTTCAATTTTTCACTAATTTCCACATTGAAACAAAACACGAACACTTGAAACAAATAATTCTGAATTTAGAAAGATTAAGATCCGAATTGATAACAAAATTACTTCTACTTAGTACTCAAAACTCATATACTTATTGTATGAATCAAAAAATAAAGAATATAGGATTATTTCTTATTTAACAAGAGTCATCAATTAATATTAGATTAGATTTACCAGGACAACTTTAATCACAGCCATCTACTACAGAAAGGAGACGACACAAATAAGTGGCAACAATGTCCTCCTATTATTTCAACCACCAACTTTATATCGTGGTGCTCAGTTCTATAGTGAGGTCCACGTTATAATGACAGTATTTGATCAACTCTGGTTTTGATATCCTTGTCTATCATTCGACAAAGCCGGTGGTACTATCCATTTCTAGGTCCACAACGAAGCCAATTATGTTTTTGACAGTGTAGAAATATAATTAATTAATTCAAAGAATCGGCATCGCTATTTTATCTTTATCCACTGTCATTATAACGTGGACCTTACTATACATCCTACATTCCACCCTGTAAACATTCATTTTCATAATCAGAAACAATATGAACAAATGAAGTAGGCCTACCCTTTTAATAGAACAAACAGGCCCTTTTAAATAAAAGGGTACTTCATATTTTTATATTGTTTTTAATAATTTTAATAAAGTAGCCCAAACCAGTGGAGTGATTTAATTGATTTTTATATCTTAGAAATTCTGATAATACAAAAATGATACTTACATCTTGCGATAGGAAAGGTAAAATTTGCGCAATAATGGCGTTCAGTCTCTTAGCAATTTCAGTCTGAAAAAGAAATCAGGAAGAAAACATTAGAATTCACCCTTTCAAATGTCATTAATCCTGAAATAAAAGTTGTAAACAATATTTAGAATAATTGGGCCCGTTCTGTGCACATGGAATGTGGTAAATTGTCCCATTCACAATTTACCAAGTAAAAAGTTCCGCGTTCCATGGGAGGAATTTTGACAGATTCTGTTCCAGTCCCAACTTTCTGCCCCACAGTCGAAGTGTGGTAAATTGTCCGACCTGGTACAGTTATCTGAGCATCCGACCAGCTATCTGAGCTCTCATTGGTCGATTATTGTAGTCTGCTTGCTTCTCTGCGCATGCGCTGATAGTTTGTTTACCATAGCATAGCATAGAATACATAACCAACAACAATATGATGTTTGATGACCATTCGTTAAATGAATTTTTCTCGAAAGAAAATTTGAGAGTAATGGAATAGAAGAAATTTACGCTTTTCTAGACGGTAGGTTTGTAAAACAGCCTTTCTTCATTCACGCAGCTAGTAAACTACACATTTTAGTGTAAAGCAACTTTATATTTGCGCGCCAAAAGCTTGAACCAAAGATTTTGAAATGGCATTCCATGGCAAAATTTTGTACTAGTCACGTGATGGAACAATTTACGATTGGAACTGGAACAATTTACTGTACACAGAACGTACACATTTCTTATTGAAGATAATAGTGACTTTAATTAACGTTATGGAATTAACTACTGGTACTAGAAAACAACTACAAATTAATTGTTGATTATAGGAATTGTAACTATTAAACAATTATTAGTGATTTTGATGTAGTTTATTCCTCATCTTTTATCATTGACCAGCAGGAAACCCGTGCTCCGCAAGGGTCTATTTTTAACACTTGACAAACAGAAAACTTGACGTAATGAAATCTTGAAGAATCGAAAATAGGCCCAAAACCATACTCGGTTGATTAAGAATCTATATGCAAAATTTCAAGTTAATCAGTCCAGTAGTTGAGACGTGATGATGCGTCAAACATAATTTTCCTATCCCGTACATGTATAAGCCAGTTCATTCCTTTATTATAGTATAGAGGACAGCTCATTAGTAGGCCTATATTGAATTAATAAATAAATTGATACAAATATCTACAATCCGTGTTTAAATAAATCTGTGCCTAGAAAACATTTAGTGCTGGTTGCACAAAAGCCGGTTAAATTTTATTCGTGATTAATTCCACGAGAACCAATCAGAGAAGCAGTCTTATCAAAAAGGCCTTCTCTGATTGGTTCTCGTGAAACTTATCACGGTTATATTTTAAACGGCTTTTCTTCAATCGGGCCCTAGTCTTTTTATTCGATTAGTGATTATTAAACAGCAATATTTATAAATTTAAAAAGGTTCTTCTATTATAATCTACGATAAACAAATAGTTTTTGAGAAGTTGAATTGCATAGAAAAAAAGTAAAAATTACCTGTTTGTGCATCTCCACGTTTAGTCCATAAGACATTTCGTAATACTGAAATGAAGAAACATAATTGAATAAATAATCAATCCTTTTACATCAAATAAATACTACTTTAAATGAAAAAATATGTTGAAACTTTACTGCCGGTTGAAAAAAGCCGGTTAAATTTTAACAGTGATTAATTCCAGTAAAACCAATCAGAGGAGCCGTCTATTTAAAAAGCCATCTCTGATTAGTTCTCGTGAAATTAATCACGGTTAAAATTCAACCGGGACTCAGTCGGCAAAATATCGACGTTGCCAGATTCAATGGAATTGCGACTTTTTTAGTGAGCCTAAAATGAATTAAATTTTGAATATGTTCAATGTGACAATGCTGCATCGACAAAAGCCTGCAGTGTTGTCATATTGAATATTTTCAGATAAGCTTGCACGAGAGTTACTATTCCGCACAATCTGGCAACGCTGGCAGGAAGACCAAGTGTCAACTTGGACTATTCAAGTCTATCTAATTCGAACAAGGCAGTTTTATTTTACATAGTTATAGTGAGCTGTTGTCAATGTCTGCAGTAGCAGAGGTCTTCGGGTTGATTTGCAGCATTTATTTGGGATTTTCGTTAAATAATAATATTATATATTAATTGGCATTTGAATAAATGCATTCTCTATTTAATTGCATCTGTAGAAAATAGTGTTTCATAGTGGTGTAGTTATATCACTTAATGCATACTAATAACTATAGAGAGGACCAATTTATAATGACAGTATTTTACTAGCAATGGTATTGCTATCCTTGTCTATCAGTCAACAAACCGGATAGCGCTATCTCTTGCTTTCTTGCTTTGCTCTTTTTCCAAATCGTCTATTAACAATGTAGAATATTTATTAACAAAATATTTCAACTTAATCATGAAAATTCATTATGAAAGTATTGAAAAATATGATTTCTTGCTTAATAAAATATAATTATTGATTATTTTAAACGAGATTGAACAGTTAATAATACATTAATAAACCTGTATCAGCTGCAGTTTATAGAAGGCATTGACAAGACAGAGGATCGGCAACGTTGTTCTCCTATCTTTCTCCACTACCATTATAACGTGGACCTCACTATAGTAGGAGCACACGTTACATTCAGCTATCGCTGTATTTCAGGACTTTTAAAGTTATTTATTAATTTATAAATTTAGATACAATATATTTCTCAACTATGAATATTAAATTATGAATGTAAATTCAAGAGAATTCTAATGAAACCTGTATAAAATCAAAATCTACTAGCTCAACTAGCTCAACTGAAGCGTATAAAAAGTTAATCCAATGTACTTAGAGAACTGTGTATGATAGTTGAGTACAGTTATCTTGATAATGGCTGAATTCACATGCTCACTAAATTGTTCAACTTTAGTTATGATTTTGTGAGAAATAATGATATTTGAGATGAATAATTAAAGCAAGAATGGGGTCAACAGCTAGCTATATAAAACACCTCAAGTGTAAGTACTCGAATCACCATAAACACAGACATATATTCACAAAAAAAATACAATTAACTATAGTGAGGTCCACGTAATAATGGATGAAGAAAAGAGATGAGAAATTCATAAAGATATCAGAGTTGCCGATTCCCTGCCTTGCCACTGCCTTCCATAGAGGATAGCTGATACTGGTATAATATCGAGTGACCTGGCTGGCTCAGATCTGGTGTCAGAGTTTTCAGGTCGCAACTGATCAATTTAAGAGACTCTGACATGACCTAACGATTGCTTTTTAGGCAGCCGGGACCGACGGCTTAAATGAAATGAAAAAATTCTTTATTAGGCGGAGTTAGGACTTTCAAGTCCTCTACCACTCAACCTCAATTAGACTTAACGTGTCCATCCGAAACACGTAAAATAATAAAACACAGTATCCAGCTGATACTGGTATAAGTAGTAAAATATCAACTGTTCATTTCAGTTTAAAATAGTCAATTATATGTGATTCGTCAAGAAAATATATATATATATATAATTATTCATTGATTTAATCTTGAATTGAGATTGAATATTTTATTAATTAATTATAAAAATTTGACTGAGTCACTGTCAATGTTGTAGAACCGTTCCATAATGAGATGAAAACACACATCATAAGGTGCGTACAGATTTACGCGCCGCGAACATGAGCAATTCACTTTTAATCAGCTGATTATATCTGTATTTTTACAGAAACGGTAGGATACAGATATAAAAAGCTTGACATCAGCTGATTAAAAGTGAATTGCTCATGTTCGCGGCGCGTAAATCTGTACGCACCTTTATGTTGTCAAATTCTACACAGTTTCATATGGTACAGTACCATGGTTTCGAGACCATACAGGTCGCATTTTCACGAACCCATGGACCTGTACCAAAAATTAAACGGTGGAATTTGACAATTTGTGTTTTTATTTCATAATTAAATAAATTTCTACATTGTTGGAAAACGATCTGGCAACGTTGCGTAGCTAGAAAGGGATGACACAGATGTAAATGATCAATAATATTTCATTCCTCAAGAAAATATAGTTTTTAATGATTTCATAATTAATTTTCATAATTGAGATGAATTATTTTCTCAAAAAATTATATTTCTACATTGTTTAAAGACGATCTGACGAAGTTGCGAAGGTAGAAAAGGATAAAGCTATCTACTTTGTCGAATGATAAACAAGGATAGCAACACCTATGTTAATGAAATACTGTCATTATAACGTGGACCTCTCTATAGGAAAAAATGAGATAGGTGTACATATATTATGCTTACAAACACCAAGCTAAAGCCATACCTTAAACGCGAATTAAATATGAAAAATGCATGCAATTACTGTGTATAAAGCTGAACTAAATAATAAAATAAGCCATACGAGAATACTACCATCAAGCATGAAGCTGGTTTATGGAGTTAATGGAGGGGAGATATTTCAGAATATTATGTGATGTTAGACAGGTATAAATGGATGGTAATTCAATTTTAAGAAGAAATTATTACTAGTAAAATAGAACAATCAATGAGAATTACATTCTAGCCGTGGAAAAATTAGTTTCCCGTTACCTTTGAAATATTAATTAATATTAATAAGAAAAGATTTATAGAAACAAAATTGAATAATCCAGCATTATAATCCATATGATTACATATATTCATTTTCTACTTTAGGCTTTCTACTTTATCATAATCATGGAATTAATACACTAAAGCTGCGTTTACACCAAATGGTTTTTTTATTTTAATTTAATTTATTTATTTATAATTTTTAGAAAGTAGACATTTTTTGCGTAATTTTGTTAAAAACTTAATCCTTATAAATTCTATTAGATTGAACATAACTTATCATAAACGTCATGATAAACATACATGTGTTTGTCAAGTTCCGTTCAATCTAATGTAATCTATAAGAATTAATTATTAACATTTTTGTTAATAACTTTGATATTAAAGCAGTTGAAGGCCGGTTTCCGAGCTGGGGGTTCAGCTAAGTTTTAGTCTCTAAACAGCTGAAGTCAGAAAATTTGCTTTCCAAAACGGGGCGTAGTCACAGTTTTTATGAAAATCTTTATTTACTCATTTCTATGATTATTATTATTGGAAACGTTTTTCCTTGACGAATTGAAACATTCCTAAATAATTCCACATAGCTGAGACTTTACACTATTTCCTCTTTATTCTATTTTGTTCAATTTTACACTTTTTCGAAATTAATATTTAAGGTGGACTGCGACTACGCCCCGTTTCGGAAAGCCAATTTTCTGACTCTAGCTGTTTAAAGTCTAGAACTTAGCTGAATCCCGGCCATTAGAATCACTGAGGGCCGGTTTCCAAGCTCTAGATTCACCTAAGTTCTAGACTTTAAACAGCTGGAGTCAGAAAATTGGCTTTCCGAAACGGGGCATAGTTGCAGATTTTATGACTATCTTTAATAAATTTATCATTTCTATAATATTGGAAACGTTTTTCCTCAACGAAATTAAACATTCCTAAATAAATCAAAATAGCTGAAACTTTACACTATTTTCTCTTTATCTTATTTTGTGTTTAATTTTCTAGTTTTTCGAAATTCAATTTAAACGCTATCATAATGTTATGAAATTACTTACTATCAACTCAAACTCTTTGTATTAAAATTTATTTAATTTTGAATGAAAAAGACCAAGAAATTGTCAAAAAACTACAGATTTATTGATACTGTAGTATAATTACCACAATATCAACATCTCAACTACACAAGAAGTTTTATTCAATTATTCCATTCATTCGTTTTTTGGAAAAGCTCTAGTTTGAAAAATATTATTTGACATTGGAAATACTTCACTAAACTTTCAAGACTGTAGAATGGTCTCAAAGTTTAATCAGTACTTGACTTTTCAATATGATCTTCTCAAAATGAAGTATGAAGTACATCCTCTTCACATACGAAAATTAGAGATAAAGAGAGAACGTTAGGGACTTGACACCCCTCTGAGAGAGATATTGAGTTAGAGAAGATATCTATATGGGTTTTCAAAAGTCTTTTTTCGTTCGGGCTACTCTTGAATAGAAATAAAAATAAAAATCTAAGTACCCTATTTCTAAACTGTTTCCAATACTATCGCAAACTTGATTATATTTTCAAGTGGAATTTTCAAGTTTTTATTGCTTAAGAGGTGAGTCCTAATTGGTTTCTGAAACAGATGGTGAATGAAAAGTGATAATAATATTTCAAGAGGCATATCGCCAAGTTTGTTTAGAGTTTAGAGTGATACGAGGGCCAGTCTCCCTCTCCACCATATACCTCTCAACATTTCGAAATCAGAGACGTTAATAATTATGATAGGCTCTTGAAGCTCCGTGTGTTTGAGATTTTGAATAATCCTCCCAAAATACTGCAACCAATGCTCTCTGAATTTGGTTTTGAGAAGACATCACGAAAATCCATCAACTAAAACCTCTAATGGCCGGTTTCCGAACTCGGGATTTAGCTAAGTTCTGGATATAAAACAGCTGGAGTCAGAAAATTGGCTTTCCGGAACAGGGCGAAGTCGCAGTCCACGTTTAAATGTATCTCGAAAAGCTAGAAAATTGAACACAAAACAAAATGAAGAGAAAATAGTGTAAAGTTTCAGCTATTTCGAATTATTTAGGAATGTTTCATTTCGTCAAGGAAAACGTTTCCAATTATAGAAATTAGAAAATAAATCTTGTTATAAAAACTGGAACTACGCCCCCTTTCGGAAAGCCAATTTTCTGACTCCAGGCTGTGCAAAGAATAAAAATAAACTTTCTACTAGTGATATTTTTCGATTTGCATATCATCAAGCTATCGAAATGAAAAAGTTTTCTCAGGAAAACATTTTTTTCGGATAATTACTTTTTGAGATATGAGCACCCGAAGTTTTAATTTTTGGGACAGAATATTTCAAATTCGGTAATAGATAAATCCATGAGATTCAGAGGCTAAATTCTTCATGATATTGTTGATGTGGTAAAATAAAAATTTTCTGAAAAAATAGATTTTTGAGAAAGTTATTTAATTTACCAAAAAAAACTCAACTGAGAGTTATTTTTGGTCATTTTTAGTACATTGAATAACTTTCTCAAAAATTGATATTTTCAGAAAATTTTTGTTTTACTAGATCAAAAATATCATGGAGAATCTATCCTCTAGATCTCGTGGATTTATCTCTCACCGAATATGAAATGTTCTGTCCCAAAAATGTAAACTTTAGGCGCTCATATCTCAAAAAGTAATGATCGGAAAAAAAGTTTTCCTAAGAAAACTTTTTCATTTTGATAGCCTGATGATATACAAATCGAAAAATATCACCAGTAGAAAGTTTATTTTTATCCTTTGCACAGCCTGGAGTCAGAAAATTGGCTTTCCGAAAGGGGGCGTTGTCCCAGTTTTTATGCTAATCTTTATTTTCTCATTTATATATTTGAAAACGTTTACCTTTGGAGTTTGGTTTACCTTTTTTTATTTTTAGCCTTTGCACAGCCTCGAAGTCTAGAACTTAGCTAAATCCCGGCCCTTAGAATCATTCAAATTTCTCTAAACAAGGTAAATTAAAATTGTTTCAATTGAAACAGTTGAAAAAAGTAATGACGTTTCATTGAATAACCACTCGATTTATTGGCACCGGGAATCGAACCAAGCATCTAGTAGCACTCATCGAATTTCCATCTAGCTGTTTACCCTGTTGTCAATATTTGCAGTAGCAGAAGTCTTCGAGTTGATTTACAGCATTTAATTGGGATTTTCGTTCAGTAATAATTAAATATTGAAAACTGATTCAAACTCAAATCAAACTATGGAATCAAACTTTTTTATCAAAATGAGGAGAAATCAGTTTTGGTTTATCCTGTTGATTCTCTCCCAATCATTATTTTGATGTTGTAAATGTGAAATGGAATAAATGAATAAATAAACTCACAGCTTTTAAACATACTCACAGCTAGTGCACAAGTTCTCGTTGCTAGCTGTGCCAATTCTATTTATTCATTCGAAATGTATTATTCAATTCTATGATTATGTATGTATTGTATATTTCAATTATCAAAGTATTATTAATTGGGAATATCTAGTGACTTTTTTATTTTGGCAAAAAAATATTTTGATTTTGATTTTTTGAAATCCTGAAAATTTTGAGGTTCTGGTAAAAGTTGCATTGTTCTAAAAGTGAATTTCGTGCTTAGCAAACGGCACTTTGCACGGCAAACGTTACTATAGTGAGGTCCACGTTATAATGGCAGTGTTTGATTAGCAATGGTATTGCTATCCTTGTCTATCATTCAACAAAGCGGATAGTGCTATCTCTTTCTCGCTTTGCTCTGTTGCCAGATCGTCTTTTAACAATGTAGAATTAATAATCATTTGAAAAATCATGAAAATTCATTATCAGATTATTGAAAAATATAATTTCTCACTTAATAAAATATAATTGATTATTTTAAAACAAGAATGAATTAGAAGGCATTGACAAGACAGAGGTTCAGCAACGTTAATCTGCCATCTTTCTACACTGCCATTATAACTTGGACCTCACTAAAATTATCCATACAGATTTAATTGCAAAATAATGGAATTCGAGTTTTCACGGACTTACCATCACATAATGACGCTGCATCTCAGTCTTTTCTTGAACGACTTTTTCAATTTCCATTTTCAAACTGTAACGCAGAATTAAAAACAAAAAGGTGCGTGTTAGGAGTGTTTCGGCCATGCTGGGAATGTGTGTGATACAGAGCAGGTGATACAAAACATCATATTAGGATACACAACATCGATGCAAGGATACACAACTATCACCGTTGCAAGGGGTAAGCTGTCCGTTAAACCACTGCACAACAAGGTGTACATACGGTATCCAAAGGTGATTTTCTGGATTGATAAAGGTATCCCTACCCGGAAAAATGATAATCAGGCTATTTTTGGGGATTTCATATTATTTATTCATTAATTTGACGGAGTGGAATCTTTATGAGTTTGAAGTGGGCCTAGAACCATCCTTGGTTAATAAAGAATCTGAATGAAAAATTTCAAGTTAATCAGTCCAGTAGTTTAGATGTGATTATGCGTCAAACATAATTTTCCTATCCCGTATGTGTATGAGCCATGCAGTTCTTTCCTTCATTGTGGTATAGAAAGTTCTTCAACTTGGTACTAAATGAAGTGACAAAACTCAAATCTTGTTTAGAAACCTTCCTCAACTTAATGCCAACCTGACAAAATTGGACTGGCTATAAATTTATTTGCCAATTTTAACCATCTGTTTCCAAGAGGTTGTCTCTCTATATTATAGTTCTATTATTAAAATATGGTATGTATTCATTTCCCATGAATGGAATTTGAACATTTATTATGATAAATCTAGAAGGAAAATTGAAATTTGGGCTTCGAGGTGCACGAGATTGATATATTTATAATCTATGTGCAAAATTTGGAGATTTAAATATTTCCGTTTTTTCGGTTTGCAATCCACAATTTGACATGTTTTGATGCGAACAAACACAACCCTACTCTCTCTTATTATATAGAAACTGCTTTGAACCTTAATTTGGAATACACAGTCTAAAGGTTATGTAACTTACTTAAATTAAATGATAACTTAATGTTTTTGGATTGATATCCTACATTTTCCCATCCATAGAAACAGACTCAGTGATAGGATTTTCTAGGATTGATGATTTCCTGTATATTTGTGGTATAAGTATTCCTAATTTTTAACCCCTATATTACAAATTATTCTTAAATTTTGACCCATAGAACCTACTTTGAAGATTATATACATTAGTTTTTCAGTAAAGCTAAATGACATATACTCGTATTTGCAGTTGAAAATTTGTATAGTATTGTACTTGCAGGATTAATTTCACAGCCGGTTTCCGAGCTCGGGATTTAGCCAAGTTCTAGACTTTAAACAGCTGAAGTCAGGAAATTGGCTTTTCGAAACTGGGCTTACTAGTAGTTTTTACGATAATTTTTATTTTCTCATTTCTATAATTGGAAACGTTTTTCCTTGAAGAGAAGAAATATTTCAAAATAGCTGAAACTTTACACTATTTTCTCTTCATTTTACTTTGTGTTCAATCTTATAGTTTTTTCGAAATTTAATTTGAACGTGGACTACGACCACGCCCCGTTTCGGAAAGTCAACTTTCTGACTCCAGCTGTTTAAGGCTGTGCAAAGGCTAAAAATAAACTTTCTACTCGTGATATTTTTCTAAGTTTTTCGATTTGTATATAATCAAGCTATCAAAATGAAAAAGTTTTCTCGAGAAAACTTTTTTTCCCGATCATTAATTTTTGAGATATGAGCGCCTGAAGTTTGAATTTTTGGGACAGAACATTTCAAATTCGGTACGATATAAATCCATGAGATTCAGAGGATGGATTCTTCATGGTATTGTTGATCTAATAAAACAAAAATGTTCTGAAAATATCAATTTTTGGAAAAGTTATTCAATTTACCAAAAAAAAAACGTATTAGGTTATTTTTAGTAAATTGAATAACTATCTTAAAAATTGATATTTTCAGAAAACTTTTGTTTTACTAGATCAAAAATACCATGAAGAATCTATCCTCCAAATCTCATGGATTTATCTCTTACCGAATTTGAAATGTTCTTTCCCAAAAATTTAAACTCCAGGCGCTCATATCTCAAAAAGTAATGATCAGAAGAAAATGTTTACCTGAGAAGACTTTTCAATTTTGATAGCTTGATGATATACGAATCGAATTTTTTTTAAAAATATCACGAGTAGAAAGTTTATTTTTAGCCTTTGCACAGCCTCAAGGGTTTGAAAGGTGAAAGAATAGGTTAGAGCACGGTATATAGAAGAAGACGGTAGGTGTCACGCGCATGTTTGTGCTAAATTTCCGGTGTCGCTGACGTCATTTTATATCCAATCATCTGTTTTTAACCAAAAAGTTTCATAAATTGCCAATAGGTGTTGAAAACCTCGGTTGGTGGCGGTGACGCAATCTAGCTGGCTGGCCACTGCGCACACATTTCATGACCCCTACCGTTTTCATCTAAATACCGTGGGTAAGAGGGTAAGGTTTTTGCTTTTAAATGACAAAATACTTGTATTATTCAAATACTTTGATCGTTTGTGTTATATAGTTTGGCTATACGTAACCCTATCATTAACGGGTATACGATATTTTGTCTAACCAGGAGATGTCTCGCTATCGTTTATCTATGGTGAAGGAGATTTGATTTTGACCTTGTAGAAAATTTACCTTTGGATACCGTACACACCACAAAAAGGGAAACACAACAACATCAAGAAAAACACAAAGTAATAAAACAAAAAATGAAAGCGGCCATGGTGTGATCATCACATGGTAAGTGTTGCATTGAATGAAGTAAGCTCTGCCCTTTATGGTAAGACATTCAACATGTATGGTATGGTGCAACACATAACAGTTAGTAGATGAGCAAACAATTAAAAACGTCCATTTTTAACAGAACCATCGACACCATTGCTCACTCACCATGACGTAATGCCTTTGAATTTCAATTTTTTCACTAGCTAGTTTTTCACATTCCATTTTTAGGCTGAAAAGTATACATTGAAAACTGTTAGACTTACAAAAAATATGAACACTACACAAATTAGAACATACATTGTGAGTAAATATCAAACTTGATGTAGTCCAGTCAAGGAAAGGTTATAGAGGGAAAAGTTGATCAATATGGATTTTTCCCATCGATTTTCAAAAGGTTATAAGAGCAAAAATAGAAAAACATTGGTGGCAAACGTGTTTTTTTTTCAAAAATGTCACACCTTCAAGAGCGGATATCTCGAAAACTAGAGGAGATATAAAAAAAAATTGTGAAATAAATATTGTAGGAAAATATGTAAGCTTTAATTTGTTATATGACAGTCAAGTCCTTAGGATATATAGTTCTTGAGTTTTATGCGAGAAACCAAAAAATGGTACCTTTAAACCACCCTCACCCCCTTAGCACAGTGGGTATGGGTGGGGACTATTGATATGTTTACCTCCTCACAACCCTAAAAAGAACTGCGGGATCAAAAATTGTCTTCCAAACTTTTCCCTCTATAACAGTGTTGCTTCAGTGTTGAGTGAGATCTTCAGTTATGCAAAAATAGAACAATTGACAAAGGAATTTGGAGAAAATGTATTGAACACAATTTTTGACTTTGCAGCTTTGTTGGAACCATTTAGGGGGTAACATATCAAAAGTCACCGTGCGTAAACTTGTGAAATTATACATCAAATTGAAAAGAATTTGATGCTCTATAAGCTCATGATCAGCATGGATTTTTCCCATCGATATTCAAAAAGTTATAAGAGCAAAAAATTGAAGGAAAATGTGTTTTTCAAAAATGTCACATATTTTAGAGCGGATATCTCAAAAAGTGAAAAAGATATAGAGAAAGTTGTGAGATCAATATTGTAGGAAATTATGTAAGCTTTAATTTCTTATAGACTAGTCATGTCTGTAAAATACATAATTTATATGCGAGAAACCAAAAAATGGTACCTTTAAACCACACCCACCCCCTTAGCACAGTGGGTAGGGGTGGGGACTTTTGATATGTTCACCTCCTTACTACCCTAAACAGAACTGCGGGGTCGAAAATTTTCTTCCCAACTTTTCCCTCTATACCCTTTTTTGAGCATTCATTGCCTGGACAAGTTTCCTGAAAACAAATAAATAGTTCAAAAACAATTTTGATAGGCCTACTTGAATGTTTAATTAGAGTTACTATAGTGAGGTCCACGTTATAATGGCAGTGTTTGATTAGCAATGATATTGCTATCCTTGTCTATCATTCAACAAAGCGGATAGCGCTATCTCTTTCTCGCTTTGCCATATTGTCTTTTAACAATGTAGAATTAATAATTAATTAACAAAATATTTCATCTTAGTTATGAAAATGCATTATGAAATTATTGAAAAATATAGTTTCTGGCTAGACGTGACAGGTTTTCATTGATGTTTGTGGTGTCACTTTTGAAAAATTACATTAATTCACCCGCTCTCCTCTCTAGGATTGGTTTCCAGGTACCCACGTTCAATGTCAGAAGAGGTAGGACCTTTCATGTACCAAGATCAAGGACCCTTCATAACTTCTGCTCTCCACTTAATGGAGTTCTGAGGCTATTCAATAGCGTTTGTGAAGGTGTTGATAAGCATGGCCCTGTTAGTGAGGTTAGAAGGCGCATTATTGAGGCTATGACTCAATGAATTTGAATTTAGTTTCAGAATTGATTCAATAAATATGATGTCCGTGATTCTTAATAGTGTTAAAGAGTTGATCAAACTTACAGTTTAAATTCCTTAACTTTTATACTTGAATATTTCTTGTAGTTGACACTTTTTCTTTTTTCTTCTCTGCTTTCATCAATTTCCATTCCACAGTGGCACATGTTTCCCCTTAACCTGTTTCTATGCTCAATTGTGTTCTTTTTATAACTTACTATCTTCATTCTGTATTTATTACTCATGCTTAGATTACTTTCAATTACTTACGCTTTCCTCATACTTATCAACTTTCTTATGTATTTGTGAATTGCAAGTACTGTATCTCTTATTTTTATCTCTTTTACTAACTTATTTTATTCGATTATAAATGGTAGTGAAGACTGTTTTGGGCTTAATGCCTGTAGTATTTTTTTAAATAAATAATTGATTATTTTAAACGAGAATGAACAGTTAATATAACATTAATAAAACTGTATCAGCTACCGTCTATAGGAGGCATTGACAAGACGGAGGATCGGCAACGTTGTTCTCTTATTTTTCTCCACTGCCATTATAACGTGGACCTCACTATAGTAGACTAGGTTCTTACAGTACTTTACTATAGTGAGGTCCACGTTATAATGACAGTATTTGATCAACTTTGTTTTTGCTCTATACTTGTCTATCATTCAACAGAGCCGGTGGTACTATCCTTTTTTAGATCCACAACTATGCCAATTATGTTTTTGACAGTGTAGGAATATAATTGATTAATGCAGAGAATCGGCATCGCTATTCTTCTATCTTTATCCACTGCCATTATAACGTGAACCTCACTATAGTTCTTACAAAAGGTTGATGATCAGTTGTCTTTATGAGAAGCGATCATTGTTCGTCCAGGCAAGCCAATAAATAATAGGATTTTATAAAATTGTTACAACAAACACAATTATCAAGGATTTTTTTAGAAGACTCCCAATTTTCTAGCATAGTGTTTGGTGAGATGTAATATATATTTATCAATAATTTAAAATTAAAAGTGAAAAATAATTAATAAATGAAAAGTGAGGAAAAATACCTCTTATTCATAAAATCAAATTCCTGATATTTGCCTAAATCTTCATTACTACAACTCTGGTATTCATTAATTTCTGTAATGTTGCAGTAGTGGGATTGACATTGAGGAGGAAATATTCTAGAGGCTAACTAATCCTTTCTTTGGACTATCATACATTTCTCGTTGTTGCTCTTTTTCCCATCTTTTCAAGACGCTTGTCACTGTTTTTGATTTTACTTATACTTTCTTCATTTTTTTCCCGCGTAAATCGGTTTAATTGAATTAATATTATTTCTCCTTCAGTATTTCCTTGTAGTATTTTAAACAATTTTGTACTAAATTTAACTTTTGCCTTTATTTGTTACTTTACTGATGCTCAATTTGACTGGTTTTAGACTCAATTGTTAAAAATTTGACTGGTGAGAGAGGTTTATTTATTTATTCATTTTTTTATTTATTCTTTTTATGTTATATATTTATTGTATAGACGTAAGACTTATTCTTTTTATTTTAGTTACCAAAATCAAGTGACTGTCTCGTTCATATTATAATGTACAATAACAATAGTGTAGAACTTCAACCACAGCTGTTAAGCTACTGAAGTTCTTTTCTTTTTTTCCCATCATGATACTGTTTCTTTATAAATAATTGCATTGTAAATATATGTGTAAAATATGTCAAGTGTTGTGAAAAAATTTCAATTTTAATTTCAAAAAAAAATCGAATGAGAATGATTAGATATTGTGAAAACCACAATTTAAAAAAAAACCTATTCAAAATACTAATTTCGCATGTTGATCCATTATCAACCTCTCGTTAACTGGAACATTAAGCAACAGAATATACCTAGAGCGGATGAAGCCCTACGATTGGCCATTAGATGTCGACCAATGAAGGTTGAGTTCTAATGTCATTGGTCGAGACTAGACACTGTTCTCGTGACCATATTTGGAATACTTGGGCGAGCCTTGTCTCGCCCAATGGCAGTAGACCTAAGCCTGTATTGGTCGACAGCTCACGACCAATCGTAGAGCTTCATCCACACTAAATTACGTTGCTCAATTTTAATGCTTTCTGTTCACTAGGGATTGATAATTTTGTAATGTTCAAAACTAGTATTTTCAAATATTTTAATAATAACATAATAATGATAATCCTAATACTCTTTGTTCATTCTAATATCAACTCGAAATATCAATCAGTTTTGTGCATGCACAATATGATTTGAATTACTGTATCTGATAAGTCTAATTGACTTACAGTTTACTTACTGTGTTATTTTTAACACTCAGTGATGTAGGCTAATTTTGTTTGTACAGTTGCTGTTAAACTTTTGTCATACTGTATTAAATATTTTACTTTGCCTATTGTTCTAAGAATTTAACGGCAGTAAAATCATATTCATTTATGATATTAACACGTTTTTTTATAAATACTGAACATACATTCTCAGCGTCCAGTTGATAAAAATAAACTTGAAAAGTAGTTTTGATCAACATCATTAATTATGACGATTATCACCTTAATTTAATGGGTTGGAAGTGAAGGCTTTGCAAAGACTACAATAAGAATTATTGATATAGTGAGGTCCACGTTATAATGACAGTATTTCATCAACTTTAGTTTTGCTATCCTTGTCTATCATACGACGAAGCCGGTTCTAGGTCCACAACGATGACAATTATGTTTTTGACAGTGTAGAAATATAATTAATTAATGCAGAGAATCGGTATCGCTATTATTCTATCTTTATTCACTGCCATTATAACGTGGACCACACTATAGGTATTTATTAAATGGGTAGATATTAATAATAATTATTATCACCATATTTTGAGCTGGCGTGACGAAAAACCCGTATACTAACTTATGTTAATGAATTACGATTTTGGTGAGGAAAAAGATAGAATAAACTATTGAGGAATAGTGCAGATCATGAACCTAATTCAAGTTCTAAGGGTGCGTACACAAAGAAAGCTGGTTGCCGGCGCCGGAAAACCAGCAGCTTGCTCCTCGAGCTTATAAGCGCGGTAAAAGCTTGAAGCCGTACATAAAGAAAGCTGGTAACAAGCTCGACAAGTCAGTTCACATTGAGCAGTGTCAAAGATGTATTCGTCTAGTGATGATGTGTTTTTGGCGGAGAGTGTTCATTTAAAATTATTGCAAAGGAGGAAATTCGGTGTTCATGTTATTAATAGACATAGGAAGAAACTTGGTGAATACCATCACTTGTTTCCGCAACTAAAAGGTGACCCACAACGGTTCTACACATACATGAGAATGGAGCTAGCGACTTTCGATTACATATTAAATCATCTGTATCAACCATCTTTAAAACTACTGCACAGTACACACTACGCTAACCAACTGCAGTACAGAGACTGTACTGGAGACTAACTGTAAGCACAGTACAGAGACCACTCGCAGACTGAGGCAGTTGCTGGAAACCGGCTACAAGAATGTTCTCTTCATACTTGTTTGCCGGTTGACGCCGGCAGCTCGCGCTTGTTGCGCTTGTTGAGCCGGCACCGGCGTTTACTGTGTACGGGCACACTTGAAACCATGTTAAGTTCTTCTCAAGCCGGGACGCGCTTACAGCGGCTGGTTTTCCGGCGCCGGCAACCAGCTTTCTTTGTGTACGCACCCATAGATCGGAAGAATTCTTAGGCTTGCGGTTTCTAGGAAAATTATAGAATCTACAGGTTTAATTGTCCATTAGATTAGTTCATTCTTCAATTTATAGGTTTAATTATTGTTCATTGGATTAATTCATAAGTATCCTAGAAACTGAACCTTCAATGATTTTGAATTAAGATTTGTTCGAGGAGTATTATTTATTTATTTATTCTATTATTTTACAAAGGCGATTTACTAGAAGTATTTTAAGCCTAGGTGATGATGATGAGATGAATGACAATACAATGAAGGTAGAGTTATGAATAAAAATTATAGGTTATGCTATCTACTAGAATTGATTTGAGTCCACTTTTCAGTCCAGAAATAAATAAATAAATAGTAGATAAAATGGGGTATTCCAACTATTGTAACCCTAATTTAAGTTGATTGGTCAATTGTAACAAGTAAGTAAAATTGACTTTCAACAGGATGAAACATGAATTTAAAATGAGATCATCAATTCGATTTGAAATTCTGGATGAATAGAGTACTTACTTATGATACTGCGCCTGCAGGAAATTAAATTCCTCTTTGATTCGGTCACATGACTCCCCAATCGTGAATTTGAATGGTTGCCCAGGCTGTGGAGGGCCCTGAAACAGACAAAGAAGTTCATTATTGAGAGGAAAAAACTAGAAAAATAACTGCATTGGAGTCAACAGAAAATTCTCCCCAGTTAAAAGCACGGGTTGCCTCCTTGTCTTCATCATCTTTTCAATGGAGAAATGGCCAACTTCCATAAATAACTAGTAGTTCTGTGAAGAGTAGACCTCACGCAGTATTCTCATCCACAAGTACCTGATTGAAACTATAGACCTTATGGAAATACAGCAATAGACTGGCTTCTCCACACATCTGTATAATCACTTGTCAGCTGATTTATGATGAATAATTATTCTATAGTCTGATTTTTATTCTAATGAAGGAGTCTCCTTTTTCCTTTTATATTATCCTTGAAATGCAAAACTTCCAAAAACCTTGTATATACGTCGACGCGCAATTAAAAAAGGAACCTACCTGTCAAATTTCATCAAAATCTGTTACGTCTGTGGCGTTTCGCCCTAAATGCGCAACATAAAAACATATAAACATTTAAACATTAAGAGAAATGCCAAACCGTGGACTTGAATCTTAGACCTCACTTCGCTCGGTCAACAAACTTCTAATGTACTTTGAGATAACAAGTTATTGACTATTTATTTCAAGATTATTGACAATTTCTTAGTATTTTTATTCAATAATTATTATTGAACTACTACCCGTCAGGCTCGCTTCGCTCACATATCCGTCTAGCCAGGGGGCGAAGCCCCCTGGACCCCCGACTGGACCGTGCAAAAATGAGATAAGCGTGCTCGCTTCGCTCGTCTGCATTTTTCATTTGGGCATGCTTCATTCTGTCAGAAAGTCAAAGTTCTGAGAAAACGCAGAAAAGCTGAGAAAAACGCTGATTTTGGGCGCATCTTTGGCTTTATTTCAAATTCCTTCTTATACAACATTATTACACCCCACCTGAGCTTCTGTAGTGAATTTGAACATTTTCTGTTTATTTGTTCTCGATAAAGCTGAGAAAGCGCAAAAAACACTGGAAAACGCAGATTTTGGGCGTATCTTTGGCGTTATTTCGAATTCCTTCTTACACAACATTATTACACCCTAGCTTAGCTTCTGTACTGAATTTGAACAATTTCTGTTCTTTTGTTCTCGATAAATCTGAGAAAAATAAAAAAACGCTCATTTTGGGCGTATCTTTGACGTTATTGCAAATTCCTTCTAATACAACATTATTACACCCTAGCTGATCTTCTGTACTTAATTTGAACAATTTCTGTTCATTTGTTCTCGATAAAGCTGAGAAAACGCTAAAAAAAACGCTGGAAAAACGCAGATTTTGGGCGTATCTTTGGAAATTTTCCTGAATCCGCTCTTAGTGCACCTCTAAAGGGCCAACTGAACATACCTACCAAATTTGAACGTTTTTGGTCCGGTAGATTTATAGTTATGCGAGTGAGTGAGTGAGTGAGTCAGTGAGTGAGTGAGTGCAATTTCGCTTTTATATATATAGATAGAAGATAGATAGATATAGATAATATGATAACAAGTTGGTATTGAAAAAGTAAGTTCGATTTTTTGTGTACTTATTTTTGAGGTAAATGGTAACAATCACCTCTAGATTGAAAGAACAAATCGAGATTGAAATATCGATTTAAATGTTTGGTTCGACAATCGATCTCTAGTAAGTCGAGGCACGTGGATTCGAGACAAGACAATGAAGATACCCTTGAAGGAGGCGTAGGGGGAGAGGAAGTGAATCCATGACTTCCTCCTCCCCTTTCTGTAAACCACCTCCTCCTCCTCACAATAACACCCTCAACGTGAGGGATGACGATTACAAGGAGTTAATTGACTTGTGCCTCATGCATAATTCATGCATTCTATCCGGCTCCTTCAAGCATCTATTCTCAGCCTAATACCCTCCTCCCACCAACATAACATTCCCCCCCTCCCAACCACGCACCACCAGCCCTCAAGGATTAGCATCCCTCCAGGGAGATAAATCGTAGAGCATCCGATTCATGATATAAAGTCAGCACTTGATTAACAGTGGGGTTGCTATCCTTCTCGTCATTAGACAAAGTAGATATTTTTCGGAACGTTTAGGGCCTGTTACCGAGCTCGGGATTTCGGTAAGTACTAGACTTTAAACAGCTGGAGTCAAAAAATTGGCTTCCCAAAACGGGGCGTAGTCGCAGTAAAAATAGTTGTAGCAAAATAAATCTTTTTCCTACAGTTACCTTGAAAAGTGGCCATTCCTGCACTGATTACAGAACGCGAATAATCACTTTTCCGCTTTAGTGCGGGAAAAATTTTTCTGCACTCCAGATTTGCAACATGGCAACACAAAATAGTTGGTGGGTTATATGGAGGATTAGTGCACGAAAACAAAAATTAAGTTGGTAACAATGACTGTGGTTAGATTTAGTAAGAATCATTTCAATGGCTACCCTACATTTATGATAAAATCCTAATCTAGAAATCCAAAACAAGAATAATGTTTATCTAAATCATAATTAAATAATAACTTCTCATCATTTAATAATAAATAATGCTTATTTTCTATTGACAGTAATAATTATTTCAACTCCAAGCAATGAGAAATGTAGCAAACACACATTATGAAATTCGAATTTTCAGGTTAAATAATTACCGTTCGAAATCCATGTCAATAAAATTAATAAAATAACATTAGAATATACTACAATAAAATATTTTCTGTTGTCTATGTTATTTTATAAATATTTTTTAGTTTACTTATAGTATTTTTCGGTAATTTTAGTTGCCCTCGCCTAAGGCTCGGGCGTAAACGTTTCTTTCGGTGCAGCAAACTGTCACTTTGCGCACTAGTTGCACAAATAACTATTTCGCCACACTGCACAGAAAGCAGCTGTTTTCCAGTCCCTACGTAGATCTGAAAGACCTTGTTTGCAGACGACGTCAGAAAAGGGTTTCTTTTCCGGTCTAGGCCAGAAAGTTGTCTCTTTCCAGCCGCTTATGGCTGGAAACAACGCGCTAATTATTTTAATAAGTCATCCGCTAGATCGGGCGAGTGTCCACTTTCATAATAAGCTGAAGTCGCCATGATTTTAGTTCCAGTTTCGAATCAAACTAATTCGCTTCGCAACCAGTTTTATTCAATTATTTATTGTTGATTAGTGCATTCCGAATTTTCAAAAATGCTTGAAGATGACTGTGGTATTCCAAGTGAAATTTTAAAAGAATCTGAAATCCTGACTGCAAATCTTCTACCACTAAAATCAAGAGATAGGTACGATAGCTTAACGAGTATTCTTTATTTTGTATTCTTTATTTATTTTGTCAGCAATACCTGTAGTGTGGCGAAAAATATCGTTCGCACCACGGGCAAAAATGTTTTTCCAGCTCTCAATCTTTTCTAGTCCTCGGCCTACGGCCTCGGACTTGAAAACCGATTTCGAGCTGGAAAAATCTCATTTTCTGCTCTAGGTGCGAAATATACTATTTCGCCACACTGCACAGATAGCAGTTGTTTTCCAGTCCCTACGTAGATCTGAAAAGACATTGTTCGCAGATGACTCTCGTCTGACATCAGAACAGGTTTCTTTCCGGCTAAGGTCAGAAAGACTACCCTTTCCGGCCGCTAACATGAAACTAAAAAAGGTGAAAGAGAAATGGTCTTTAGCATTGGGAGCTAATTTATCAGATTTTCGGATAGATATTCCAATGCATCTATTTATTGTCTCTTTTGATTTAAAAATCATCACCTAAGCCAAGCAAGATGACAATGACAACTCTACTTGACAACATCAGCTGTTAGAACGCACAAGAGACCTACGAAACCGCCTAACTTTTTGGCGTCAGCTATACCTGAAGTGTGGAGACTCTCTCAGAAAGGTGTTTATGGTATCTGGATAACATATTTCCGGGAAACTATCCTCATACCCTATACACTAACTTTCTGTGCTTGTAGGGTAATATACTATTTTTTCTCATTTCTATAATTGGAAACGTTTTTCCTTGACGAAATGAAACATTCCTAAAAAAATTCAAAATAGCAGAAACTTTACACTATTTTCTCTTTATTTTATTTTGTGTTCAATTTTCTACACCTTTTCCAACTATATTTGAGAAAGTATCAATTGTAATTGAGAATAGTCATTTGTATTTGAGAAAACGTCAGGTGTAAATGAGAATTGTATTTGAGAAGTCATCACTTGTAGTTGAGAATAGTGAATTTTATTTGAGAAAGTATCATTTCAATTTGAGAACATACGATTTGAAATCGAGAAGTTGTCAGTTGCAATTGGGATATGATTTTAAAAAAAATATGGTGTGGCGCACTCACACAACTTTCCTTGCCGTTATGAAAATTGATCACCTGACGCTAGTGTTACCGCGCATCTCAACTCTACTATTCAAAGATTAGAGCCAGCTGGTGACAGGGCAATAACGCTGGAAACACACATTAGGTCTGCTATCTCTTCATAGTGAATGATTTAATAGAATCAACAATAATTTGCAATTGAATAATCACATTTTCTCAAATTTAAAGCTTATTTTCAATTTTAGGTGAAAATGTTACTGAACATTAATTGTAGAGATTTTCATGCTCAATCTACTCCACTTGATTTTTTTTGTTTCAATTGTATCTGAAGCTTGATAATTGGGAATCTATCTGCATTGATGGGGCGGAGCTCCTGAAATTTTTACAGATATGGGACTTTTGGCAGTTGATAGAGCTTATCAATGACTATTTTAGGTATAAATTTGATCAAAATCGTTGGAGCCGTTTGCGAGAAAATCGCGAAAAACCCTGTTTTTGACAACATTTTCGCCATTCTAGCCGCCATCTTGAATTGGATTTGTTCGAAATTGTTCGTGTCGGATCCTTATAGGGGAAGGACCTTAAGTTCCAAATTTCAAGTCATTCCGTTTATTGAGAAATGAGATATCGTGTACACACACACACACACACACACACACACACACACACACACACACACACACACACACACACACGGACCTTGAAACGTATAGAAATTGGGGTACCTTAATTTTTTTCGGAAAGCAATACTTTCCTTACCTATGGTAATAGGGCAAGGAAAGTAAAAACCAGTGCTTCCAGTACTTATTTTATTTATAACAGCTGTACGGTTCATGAAAAATAATATATTTAATATTCCAATAAAACGTTTAGTTTTTAAATGGAAAATTATTTTCGAGTTGCAAAATCCATTGAAGAATTGCTTGATCAAGAGATTCAATTGATTGATGATTAAGTTCAATTCATTGCGCCATGAACATAGAGAATTTGATTTTCATCAAGTGCAATATTTCACAAAATGTTTGGAGACAGAAGTCGTGTTGCCGATACATACATAGAAATGATACTCATTAATTATTCGTAAACAGTGCAGGGGAAATGATTTCACCATTGAAAATATCAATTTTCCCCCCATGCAAAGCCTATGGTAGTAATTGGAATACTGTGTACTTAGTAGAGATCAAACCCGTAGGCAACAGTAGGCTACACTAGAGCCATGCCATGTCGATTGGAAAATTTTCTCATTTTCAATTGATATCTTCTCATTTACATTTGGCATTCTCTCAATTACAAGTGACTATTCTCAAATACAATTGATACTTTCTCAAATAAAATTGGAAAATGTGTAGTTTTTCGAAATTTAATTTGAATGTGGACTGCGACTATGCCCAGTTTCGGAAAGCCAATTTTCTGACTTCAGCTGTTTGAAGTCTACACCTTTTCCAATTTTATTTGAGAAAGTATCAATTGTGTTTGAGAATAGTCACTTGTAATTGAGAGAATGTCAGATGTAGATGAGAATAGTCAATTGTATTTGAGAAGTCGTCACATGTAATTGAGAGTAGTCAATTATTGTATTTGAGAAATCGTCAAATGTAAATGAGAAGATATCAATTGAAAATGAGGAAATTTTCCAATTGACATGCCGTGACTCTTCTGTAGCCTATATTACAGGTTTTATTTGAGCAGGAAAGGATACTGTACTACGTACACAGTATTCCAATTATTACTATCATAGGCTTTGCATGTGTGAAAATTAATATTTTCAATGGTGAAAGTATCGTACCTGTACTGTTTACGAATGATTAATCAGTATTATTTCTATGTATTATGTAGTTGTAATTGTCTCAAACAATTTGTGAAACATTGCACTTGATGAAGATCAAATTCTCTGTTTACGGCGCAATTGAACTTCATCATCAATCAATTGAATCTCTTGATCAAACAATTCGGCAGTTCTTCGATGGATTTTGGGGCTTAAAAATAATGTTTCATTAAAAAATTAAACGTTTTATTGGAATATTAGATATATTATCATATAATTTTGTATGAGTGCAGTTATGAAAAATATATGTACTGGAAGTACTGTTTTCTTTAATCATTTCCCAATTACAACTGACAACTTCTCGATTTCAAATCGTATGTTCTCAAATTGAAATGATACTTTCTCAAATAAAATTCACTACGGTATTCTCAATTACAAGTGATGACTTCTCAAATACAATTGACTATTCTCAATTACAATTGATACTTTCTCGAATGCAGTTGGAAAAGGTGTGGAACGTAGCTAAATCCCAAGCTCAGAAACCAGCCCTTATTCATCAAAGACAGTTTTGGTCTTCTCCCAATCACATTATATTTTGATAATGATTTGTGATTGTAAATGAAATAAAATAAATAAATTAAATTTCAGTTCTTTTCCAACTTTCCAACTCCGCACCGTATCCAAATCGTTTGTAAACTAAATAGACATATTATGAACCGAAAACTAGAAGAAATTATATCAATAGGGCATTTTCATTTTGCAAATTAAAAAGATGAAGGTATGTCACGTCTTCTATGATAATAAAAGAAAGTAGGGATGTGTTTGTTCGCATCAAAACATGTCAACTTGTGGATTGCCTACCGGAAAAAGGGGAATGATTTATATCTCCAAATTTCGCACATAGATTCTAAGAATATCCAACCAAAAAAATACGTGAAATTCCAACCTTATCTTGGACTATGTCACCTATAAAATTTGGAAGAAAAATAGCACAAGGACTACCTTATTATTTTATCTTTCAATGTTATTACATTAGTGTGATTTGCATTGTAAATAAATAAATAAATAAATGTCAATCTCGTTCACCTCGAAGCCAAAATTTCAATTTTCTTTCTGGATTTTTCAGAATTAATGTTCAAATTTCATTCATGGGACATGAAAACATACCATATGTGAATCTATAATCTAGAGTTAATCTATAATCTAAATACAAAGTTAGAGTCAGACAATGCCGTTACAATGTATCTAAACAGAGCTGGCAGCAGATGTCCATAAAATTGTTCAACTGCCTACCTGAGTCCTTGAGAGTGATGGATATCGCATCTTACAGGACGTATTTGAGGGACTTGTTAATCGGGAAATGTCTGCATACGGTGGATGAGTTTTTCGCAGTTGAATTTTGATTGGCGTGTTATATGTTTTTGTGTTAATATTTTTAGTTAATATCTTGACGTTGTTGTAACATTTCCAATGTTTTTTTTTAAATAAATGATTTGATTTGAGAGAGACTACCTCATCGAAACATATGGTTAAAATTAGGAACTTAATTAATGGCAATCCTATTTTGTAAGGTTGGTATTAATTTGAGGAAGGTTTTTACTTTCCTTGCCCTATTACCATAGGTAAGGAAAGTATTGCTTTCCGAAAAAAATTAAGGTACCCTAATTTCTAAATTTCTATACGTTTCAAGGTCAATAAACGGAATGACTTGAAATTTGAAACTTAAGGTCCTTACACTATAAGGATCCGACACGAACAATTTCGATCAAATGCAATTCAAGATGGCGGCTAAAATGGCAAAAATGTTGTCAAAAACAGGGTTTTTCACGATTTTCTCGAAAACGGCTCCAACGATTTTGATCAAATTCATACATAAAAAAGTCATTGATAAGCTCTATCAACTGGCACAAGTTTTATATCTGTAAAAATTTTAGGAGCTCCGCTCCATCGATGCAAAGTTTGATTCTAGATTTCCAATTATCAGGCTTCAGATACAATTTAACAAAAAAATTGCAAGTGGAAAAGATTGAGCATGAAAATCTCTACAATTAATGTTTAGTAACATTCTCACCTAAAATTGAAAATAAGCTCGAAATTCGAGAAAATAAGATTATTCCATTGCAAACTGTTGGCAACTGTTGATTCTATTAAATCAATCACTATGAAAAGACAGCAGACTTCGTGTGTCTGCAGCTCTATTGTCCTGTCATCAGCTGGCTCAGATCTAGTAGACTTGAGATGCGCGTGAACACTAGCGTCAGTTGATTAATTTTCATAACGGCAAGGAAAGTTGTGTGAGTGCACCACACCAGATTTTTGAACAATATTTGAGTTCTGTCACTCGTATGTTAGTACCAAGTTGAAGAAATTATCTATACTATAATAAGGAAAGAACTGGCTTATACACGTACGGGATAGGAAAATTATGTTTGACGCATCATCACGTTTCACGTCTGAACTACTGGACTGATTAACCTGAAATTTCGCATAAAGATTGTTAATTAACCGAGGATGGTTATAGGCCTATTTCAAACTCTTCAAGATTCCACTCGGTCAAGTTTTCAGTTTATCAAGTTTTAAAATAGACACTTGCGGAGCACGGGTTACCTGCTAGTAGTTAACATCATAACACTATTTCTAGACTACCTACAAACATAACCTACTTCTGTATTTCTAAACTTTCCCCTCGTTCTGAGAGTTTATAGCACTACTATAAAGTTCCTTCTCCAAATGCCTTGCTTATTATTAGGGAAAGGGGAGAATTTATTATAACTGTCGTTGGGGAAAATTTTATAGTCGAATTGCATGTTGTGGTGTGTTTTAAAGTGACTTTTTATATTGTTCTACTTAAGGGCAACCTACACCCCAAAAAATGAGAATACCCCTATACTCACCCCCCTGCAATTAGCCGATTGATTTTTGATGGCTTGTTTTATTTGTCTCAGGCTATCATTTTTTATTACTCTCTTTTTCTGTTATCCACTGAGTTATCAAACACCCGATGTAGGACCTTTGTTTCATGAGAATTCTATTTTAGTGAGGTCCACGTTATAATGGCAGTGGAGAAAGATAGGAGAGCATCGTTGCCGATCCTCTGAATTTTAGCTGGTACAGGTTTATTGATGCAATATTAACTTTTCATTTAAAATAACCAATTATATTTTACTAAGCAAGGAATTATATTTTTCAATGATTAAATAATGAATTCTCATGAACAAGATGGGGTATTTTGTTAATTAATAATTAAATATCGGGGCACCGAGCTTCGCTCGTTATTTATTTATTGATAAACAGAACTCAATTCTTTGAAATGTTTGGGGAAGGACTAACAGGCACAGCCCAAAACTGTTTCTTCCCCGAATTTTGATTTATACACTATAAATATTCCAAAAAGTAGATTATGTTCCATACACTTGAATTCAGGTCAAATTTTCAGTCCAAATTTTTGAAAACATAAAAGTTCTAATTTGGATAGTTTACATACCAAATTGAATAACAAAATAAAACTCACTAATCACTTAGAACTATAAAATAATAATTAACTTTGAATATTATGATATATACCATCTCATGTCAACAAATCAGATTACTGTATTTTGATCGAGTCAATTAAAATTTCTAGATTTCTCGCGAGACACGGTAAGCTAATTGATTACACAGCTGATCTCCCACACAGGCACACGCATCTTCTGTTATATCGACAGACGACGAGATAAATATCATCTATTTTTCCAAGGATGAATTATCCTTTTCATGTACTTCAGCGATTTTTCCCAGGGATGAGACCTAGTGCAATCGAATCTTTATATCATAAACCTACTATATTTCAAATTTCGTGAAACTCGTTAGAGCCGTTTTCGAGATCCGTTGAACATACGTAAATAACCAGATACAAAAATGTAAATATATAAGCAGACATACAGAAATTGCTCGCTTAATATAATAGGATTCTAAATTGTTGAAAGACGATCTGGCAACAGAGCAAAGCGAGAAAGAGATAGCGCTATCCGCTTTGTTGAATGATAGACAAGGATATAGCAATAATCAAACACTGCCATTATAACTTGGCGCTCACTATAGGCTCCAGCGTGGGTAATGAGGCGAATGATAATGAGAGATGAATTGTCCCACACTTTTAGGTGGGTTCCGAACACTGGGAAGCGATTTTACAACTCATGAATTGTATAATTAGAGAGTTGGCAATATTTGGTCACCCTTCCAACAGGAGTACAGGAGCATGATTCATTACACGGATAATTATTGAAGTTGAGGACTGCAAAAAAAAATTGACTCTGGCAAGATTCGAACAGACACCCTCAAAAACAATCTACAAGTGACGTACGTTACCTCTACGGCAGCATTTCACTCGTAATAGTAACTATTTTATTGAATCGTTGCGTAATCTTTAATATCGGAGACCGAGCTTCGCTCTGGAGTACAAAGGCATAAAACATTTATTACGAAAGAAGAAATTATAATAACATTCATACAGAAATGTTCTATCTAATAACAGTAAATTTGGATTAATTCCCAGAGGAATGCAAAAATTTCCCTCAAGAAGGCCCAGTTTCACAAAAGCCGGTTGAATTTCAATCCTGATTAACTTCACGTGAACCAAATCAGAGAAGACCATTTGAAAAAGATGGATCTACTGGAATTAATCAGGATTGAAAATAACCCGGCTATTTTGCAACCGCCACTAAGTACCTGATTGAATGATTACAAAAGATCAACAGCTGAGTCATAATTTTGACACAGTCCCACACACATGAACTTGCTCACTCACTTCCATCACCAACAGACGACGAAATAATTATTATTATCTGTTTTTCCAAGGATGGATAATAATTATCCTTTTAATGTCCTTCAGCGAGTTTTCCCCAGGGATGAGACCTAGTGCAATCGAATCTTTATATTATAAACCTACTATGTTCTGAATTTCGTGAGAATCTTTAGAGCCGTTTTCGAGATCCGGTGAAATACAAACATATAAACAGAAGTTGCTCGTTTAATAGTATAAGATATCACAAATTGATTACATTTGTTCAAATAATTGAATTTCATTCAGCATAATAAAATTCGGCCCTGTAATCATCCGTGATAAATTCGGAATCATTATGCAAAATTTCAATTCAATTAGTCCAGTAGTTCAGACGTGATGATGCGTCATTCGTGTACTTCCTATCCCGTACATATATGAGCCAGTTCTTTTCTTCATAATATTATAAGAAAAGTGATAGAAGTTTCCTCATCCTACTTTTGAACAATAAAATTACCGAAAAAGAACCGTAATCAACTATGGTGCTATAGTCCACATAGTAATGTTTGGTTAGAAATGGTATCTGAAAATAAATGTCTAAATGGCAATTCTTCTGAAAGAAATGTAAGAAAAATATTCACTTTACAAAAAAAAAGCCATTAGATGTATGTGTAAACTGACGAGATATCAGTCCTGCCGAGATTATTTTAAAATTGAAAGTATTCTCACATTTCCATCTTTGTTCATATATAAGACTATCCTTAGCACCGTTGATAATAATTTTCTACCCACTAATAGAAATATCCACAGTCATAGAACAAGAACAGCTAATAACTATCATTTACCTAATGTTAATTTAGCAATAGCAAAGAAAAATCCATTTTATCAAGGAATATTTTTTTACAATAGGCTCCCAAATGAAATAAAATCTGTTAAAACAAATAAAAATGTATTTAAAGCCCACTTGAAGAAATATTTATTGAATGGTGGCTTCTAATCCATAAAGGAATACATGGATAATTAGTGGATACATTTCAATAATATTGTGTACTTATCAATTAGCTGTGATAACTTATTGTACTTTTGTGTTTTATACTTTGTGACATTGATCATTTTCATGTATTTTATTTGTTTTTATAATAATTTGACGTTTGCCATATCTGTAATGTACAGTTTTTATGCAATAAAAATATTTATTATTATTATTATTATTATATGTATCGCTATCCTTGTCTATCATCCAACAAGGCGAATAGCGCTATCTCTTTCACGCTTTGCTCTGCTGCCAGATCGTCTTTCAACAATGTATAATTAATAAATAATTGATTTCATCTTAATTATGAAATTATTGAGAAAAATGATTTCTTGCTTAGTAAAATACAATTGATTATTTTGAACGAGAATGAACAGTTAATATTACATCAATAAACCTGTATCAGCTGCCGTCTATAGAAGGCATTGACAAGACAGAGGATCTGCAACGGTGTTCTCCTATCTTTCTCCACTGCCATTTTAACGTGGACCTCACTATTTATTATGTTTCATCGTCCTACTTTTGAACAATACAATTACCGAAAATGATAACCGTAATCAATAATGGTAATGAGGTGTTGACAGAGAAATAAATAATGCATCATTAATGAACTGAATGAAGGACTGACTCTACCTGCTTATCGGTATCGCCTCCTTAATTGCCATAACGAATTGCTAATAATTATGGATAAATTGTCTAGAGAAATAATTATAGTTGACCTGATTTTTCGGCTACCTGAATCGATATCAGATGTCACCGTTTTCACGTTTTTCTTGATTAGCTATAAAATAACTTTTCAAATCATGATAAAATTAATTTTCATCCGGTTCTGCCTATCCTGGAAGTTTCAAATCTCTAGTCGAGAAGTGGTCGAAAATTGCCTGACCAAATTCAATTGCTAAAGACTAATAGAAACGAATGAAAGTGAGTTGATGAAAACGACGGTAGTTAGAAGAAGATATCTTCTTCTTCTTCTTCAATATACCGTGATAAAAACGTAATAATAATGGAAGCAAGATAAGACTAGATTAAATTTCTTCATCTATTTAGATTACAAAAAGATAAACAAAGTATCACAATAAGAAACAACTACCAACCTAACTACCCAATGAATTTCGCAAATTATGAATTTGAAGAATTATATGACACTAGCGGTCAGGCTCGCTTCGCTCGCCATATCCGTCTAGCCAGGGGGCTGGCTCCACCCCCTGGATCCCCGACTGGATCGTCCAAAAATGAGATCAGCGGGCTCACTTCGCCGCATGCATTTTCAATTTGAGCATGCTTCAATCCATCAGAAAGTCGAAGTACTTCCTCGCTCGATGAAAAAACGCAGAAAAGCTGAGAAAAACGCTGATTTTGGGCGTATCTTTAATGAAATATTGAAGTCACCTCATCACAAAATGTTTAGACCCTAGCTAAACCTCTGTACCAAATTTGAACATTTTCTGTCTTATTACTTGATGAAAGAACTGAGATAACTGAATGAAAAAAGACTAAGAAATTGTCAAAAAACCACTGATTTATTGATAATTAGAAAGACCGGTTTCGGTTATTACACCATTGTCAATCTCTTATAAACAGTTTATCAGAGATTGACAATGGTGTAATAACCGAAACCGGTCTTTCTAATTATCAATAAATCAGTGGTTTTTTGACAATTTCTTAGTCTGTTTTCATTCAATATGAATAATTACCACAATATCAACTTCTCAACTACACAAAAAACTGAGATAACGCAAAAAACCGCTAATTTTGTGCGTAACTTTATCGTTGTTTAAAATTCCTTCAACACAACATTATTACACCCTAGCTTAGCTTCTGTACTAAATTTTGAACAATTTCTGTTTATTTGTTCTCGATAAAGCTGAGAAAACGCTGGAAAAACGCAGATTTTGGGCGTATCTTTGGAAATTTTCTCAAATTCGTTCTTAGTGGGCCTCTAAAGGGCCAACAGAACATACCTACCAAATTTGAACGTTTTTGGTCTGGTAGATTTGTAGTTCTGCTAGTGAGTGAGTGAGTCAGTCAGTCAGTGAGTGCCATTTCCCTTTTTTATATACAGTTGAACCCTCTGTATAACGAAGTCGATTATCCCGATAAAAAATTCGTTGCAGAGAGGTATTCGTTATTGAGAGGTTGATCTGTCAAGAAAACTGGGAGGGTTCATGGATCTTATGATATATCACGGGCGGTAATTAAATGAATATGATACATAAAATATCGGGAACGTAGGTAGTGAGTGACATTTTGTGAATGTAAAACATTTTACAAAATTGAAATGTGTGACAAAAGCAAATGGTGGGAGGATGAAAAAATCCAGCATTCCCATTAATTCATTCAGAAATGGCGAGCTCTAAAAATAATTGAAATGTGTGACAAAAGCAAGGATGAGAAAGTCCAGTTTTTTACCTGCCTGGTCTAGGAATGACAGGTTCTACATTCTACAATTCTAGGAATTCTACACTTCCAGTAACTTGTATTCAATTTCCGACAAGTGTTTTAACCTCTATTGATAGTCTACCACCCTATCTTCTTCCTACCTGAATTGCGATTATTTTTAGTGTATTGACCTTTCTGTTTTTATGTTGAAGTCAAGAGAAAACTTTGTTGTTCAGAGGTCCGAAATTCGTTAAATAGAGGTAAATAAGCAGCCAAAACTCTAAAATGTCATGAGACCAGGTAAAAATTCGTTGAGTAGAGGATTTTGTTAAGTGGAGGTTCGTTATAGAGAGGTTCGACTATATATATATATATAGATTCAAGAAGAAGAAAAAGAAGACAGGAGAAGAAGAAGTAGAAGAAGATGATGAAGGAGAAGAAGAAGAAGAAGAAGAAGAAGAAGAAGAAGAAGATGATGATGATGATGATGATGAGGAAGAAGAAGAAGAAGTAGAAGAAGATGAAGAAGAAGGAAAAATTATGAAAAATATTGATAAAAACAATATGAGATTGATAGAGAGGAGAAGAGCAAGAGAGTGAATGAGTGAGTGAGAGAGAGAAAGAAAGATTCAGATTCAGATTGATATTCCTTTATTCATGTGTTTAACAAAACATAATTCAACTTACGTTCTAGCGTTAAAAATAAATACCAGTAGCTGTAAAGTAACATGGTGAATCATATTAAACTAATGAGTTCTACAATAATATTGAGCAAGAAAAATGATGAAATATGCAAAAGTTAAGGTACTACTGTAATGTTTTCACATGAAACGGTGAAGTTTGGACCTTAAGAAGTCCATTCTCAGAGAGGGTATCAAGGATACCCTCTCCTTCAGCACTTAATCGTAAAGAGAGAGAGTGAGTGAGTGTGTGTGAGAGAGAGAGGGTGATAGCGAGCGAGCCACAGTATTAGTGAGAGGTTTCATGTAAACTGGGGAGTGCAATACAAGGAGGAGTAGGGAGGAGTGTGGAGGGAGGTGTTGATTTCAGTTAACACGACATGCTCTAGATTACCTACTAGTGAAGTTGGCTGGGTAATTTACACTCGCACCACCTCAACCCACAAAGTGGTTAGCTGTTTCCAGTATGTGTTCATGTTCGTGTATATATATATATATATATATATATATATATATATATATATATGTGTGTGTGTGTGTGTGTGTCTATGTGTTCCCTGCTTTCCTTGTTAACTCAGCCTTATGGTTGGATGTTACTACTTCTTCTTCTTCTTCTTCTTCTTCTTCTTTGTGTTGGTGTTCGAACAGACTTCATCTACTTCAACAGCTGCGATATTATACAAAACACCACTACTTGTATTGTAAGACTGGTTACATATATAGTACACGTTATAATGTCAGTGGAGAAAGATAGGAGAACAACGATGCCGATCCTATGTCTCGTCAATGCCTACTATGGACGGTAGCTGATACAGGTTTATTGATGTAATATCAACTGTTCATTCTCGATTAAAATAATGAATATTATATTTTACTAAGCAAGAAATTATATTTCTCAAAAATATCATAATGAATTTTATAATTAAGATGAAATCAATTACTTATTAATTATACACTGTTGAAAGACGATCTGGCAACAGAGCAAGGCGAGAAAGAGATAACACTATTCGCCTTGTTGGTTGATAAACAAGGATAGCGATACCATTTCTAACCAAACACTGCCATGTGGACTAATAGTTGATTATGGTTCTTTTTCGGTAATTGTATTGTTCAAAAGTAGGACGAGGAAACATCTATAACTTTTCTTATAATTGACCGAGCGAAGTGAGGATTTGTCGACGATTTGGCATTTCTCTTAATGTTTATATATTTATATCTAGCGCATTTACGGCGAAGCGCGGTGATAGATTTCCATGGAATTTGACAGGTATGTTCCTCTTTTAAAGTTTGAAATAATCAATTATATTTCTCAATAATTTCATAATGTATTTTCATAATGAAGATGAACTATTTTGTTAATTATTAAATATCGGGGCACCGAGCTTCGCTCGTTATTTTTATTTATTGATAGACAGAACAACATTCTCTAAAATGGTCGTGTTAATTTTTACAGCTGGCTATACGTCAGCTTATGAATTTCGAGGATACAATATTTTGATTTTCCACAAAATCACTCGCTCACTTTTTACTATCCAGAGAAGACGAAAGTCTCAGCTGTTTCATCCAAGGATGAGTTATCCTTTCAAGGTCGTTCAGCGAGTTTTCCCAAGGATGAAACCTAGTGCACACGAATTTTCATATCATAAACTTACTATGTACCAAATCTCGTGAAAATCGTTAGAGCCGTTTTCGAGATCCGTTGAACAAAAATAACCAGATATAAAAATATAAACAGACCTACAGAAATTGCTCGCTTAATGTAAAATGATTCTACATTGTTAAAAGACGATCTGACAACTGAGTGAGGTGAGAAAGAGATAGCGCTATCCGCTTTGTTGAATGATAAACAAGGATAGCGATGCGCTAATCAAACACTGCCATTATACCGTGGACCTCACAATACTTGTCATTAACACTGGTTATGAATATAGTGTTTAGTTGAGTGGATTTATGAAGCTATAGTGAGGTCCACGTTATAATGGCAGTGTTGATTAGCAATGGTATCGCTATCCTTGTCTATCATTCAACAGAGTTGATTGCTCTATCTCTTTCTCGAATTGCTATGTCGCCAGATCGTCTTTCAACAATTTAGAATCAATTAAAAAAATATTTCATCCTTATCATGAAAATTGATTAAGAAATTATCTATATATAAAAGCGAAATGGCACTCACTCACTCACTCGCAGAACTAAAAATTGTACCAAAATTTTGAGTTATTAAATGGAATTTATTCTATCTTAAGTAAGTAGTTTTCAGTTCCCATGAAGATAGTAAATTTATTCTTGTTCATTGGCAACTTAGCCAGCATTTCTAAAATCGTTATAATTATGCTCAAAATCTTATTAAAGTCCTTGGTTCCCACGATCCCACTTGGAATTATCAATTCTCACGACAGCTCTAGACGCCAGAAGTATGCTGAATCAATCCCATAGTTCTAAACTTGCAAAAGGGAAATAACTTTTCTCTCCTAGTTTCCTTCTTGCTTGAACGTATCACCTTCCTTACTTACTGAGGAGAAAGAGAGTGGGCAAAGAGAAATTCACCGGCGATCGGGTAAATATTTCATGGCAATTATGGGAAAACTGATCAGTCTGGAAGCCTCTGAAAACTAGGAGAGCAATCATTCTAATCCCAGCTGTCAGAGTGTTAACTGTTTCTTGAGATTTCTTACAATTTACAGTAATATGTTTTCGTTTGGGGGTACATTCTCATTCTCTCCAGGAGAATTTAATAATTGATTGTCCAAGTAAATCGGACATTTAATGTAAGAATAATATTTAGAGGTAAAGTCCCCCTTATAGAATATACTAATGGGATGAATTAGGATGACGATTGATTCCCTCTATATTTTGGATCTTCAATACCCCTTTTGGGTGAGTATTTTTATCATTGTCATTGAATATAATTTATCAATTATTGTGATTTATAAGTGTTTGATTTATGTATGTTAATAATATTATTTATTTCCTCATAGGAAGCGGTGAATTGTATTTATTTGATGATCTACCGAGATCATCAATTGAATACAATCCTATTAGATATTGATAATTATTATGTTTCTAATTCTGTTGTAAATTTGTCATCAGGTTTCTGTATCGGGCTGAGAATTTCCATTGTAAAAGGGCCGGCGACTTCTTCCAACCATGGATGGAATCGTACGTCATTGAACGCTGATGAGGAGAGAACAAGACTAACTCCCTTTTGGATCTGTCGCCGCGACGCCTGAACATTCCTGGAGGACGACTAATCATCTTCACCCTTCATCCATCTCCGCCAGGGACTCCGGACATCGCGACGACAACTACAAGATGAGTACTTGATCTTCCCCACCAGAATTCAATGTGTCCCTTAATTTTGGTCTCTTAAAGACGGAAAAATAATTAAATTTGGTCTCTTAAAGACAAAGATAATCTTTAATTGAAGAAAGTATTTATTGTAAAGTGTTGTTTGAATTTAAATATTTAATATAGAGGCAATCAATCGTCAAATGATTTTTATTTCGGATTCCTCACCACTGGAATAGTACTAGAAATTTCACTAACCCCTCCACCATCGGGGTCTAGCATGATTTCCAAACTTAATTATAGTTGTCTGAGAATTTAGGTTCTCAAAAGACACTATAAAATTGGTAGCAGAACGTGGTTAATTAGTGAATTTTCTGGTCCTATTTTTGTGTTGGAATTGGAAATTTAAATTTGAAATGGGAAAATTGAATTCTGATGGAATATTATCAAATTAACAAAATTTTCAAGTGATTTAATGAGTAGCGGTTTCCAGACTATCAGGTTCCATTTATTTATCTAAAGAAGGAAAAATTTTAGTGATATTGAATTATCAAGCTTTTCAATTATTGTGTAGAAGTAATAAGTATTAATAATTAGTAGATTTGATTATAATAGGATAATATGGCGGTTACACTGGAGATAGTGAAAACGGCATTTACAAGTAACCGTGTAATTAATTCATTTTTGTCTCATAAAATTAACCCAGATGTATTAGTCAAAGATCGATTTTATCGACTGCAAGCGCCGGTTGAGCCTATATCAGCTTACGTGGTGTCGATAAAAGAGAGTGCTTTGCTATTGAGATTGGAAAAATCAGAAGCTGAAGTCGTATCTACAATATTAAGTGGTTTAAGTCCTCACGAAAGGTCAAGGTTAATTTTCATGAACAGACCTACAACTCTAGCCCAACTAGATGAAATCTGTATCCAGGCACAAAATTTACATTTTGCAGACATCGAGAGAGATGCTTTCTATAGGACTAATAGGGATAATAACAATACACCTCAATTTGAAAAGAGACCCATAAATAATTATCCCAACAGAGGATACAGGCAGGGATTTGTATGCTATAAATGCAATGGGCCCAATCACATTGCAAGGAATTGCACTAAGAATTTAAACTTCAACCTAGCCTCATCAACAAAAAAAAACTTAGTGTCAAAAGTAAATAAAGTAGAAAAACAATCAAAATTGAAATCATTGAAAAATAAAATTTCTAATTCTAAGAAACGTTTCATTCAAAATTTGCAAAGAAAATCTGAAAATAAAGTGTGTGGGATGATTTATTCTAACAAAGCTCTTCCCTTTGTACCAGCGAATTTCAATAATGGTGAAACTACATTCCAATGTCTAGTTGACTCTGGTTCAGCGTTTTCAATAATAAAAGCCTCCACACTTCAGGAAATAATTAGCAGTAATAAACTCAAAGAAATTGAGATCATTGAAGATCAAGTTATTTGTTCGACTGCAAACTCTTCTGAATTAGTTATGAATACGTCGTGCATTTTGAAAATTAAAATAGAAATATTCTCATGGAAATTCCGATTTTTAATTGCTGATAACTTGCCAGTTGAAATAATTTTGGGATGTGACTTCATAGAGCACTCTCAGATCCTAGTGAATTTAATAAGAAGAAACTTTTTCTTTGACTTCAGTCCTCACTTGAAATTTCCTTTAATTAATAAAGATTTTTCTAACAATTCCGAAATTCAAGTTCATAATATCATGGAGAGACTGGCTCCAATGGACTTATCGCATTTGAGTTATTTTGATAGGAGTAGTCTAGAGAAATTGATCAGTAAACACGCAGATGTTCTGACTGAGAAAATTGGATCAACCGATCTAATAAAATATGATATTAAATTAACATCCAACAAGGTTGTCAGATCTCAACCGTATTCTATGAATCCAATCAAGTTAGAATATCTAAGAAAAAAGATTCAACAGCTACTAGATGAAGATATAATTGAGCCCTCAACATCGCAGTACTCGTCACCTTGTTTATTGGTGCCCAAACCAACTCCAAATTCTTATCGATTGTGCATTGATTATCGTCGCCTCAATAAGGTAATAGAGTTACAGTCAGCTCCATTAGGAAATCTTCACGAATGTTTTCATTATTTTTCGAATGCTAAGTGGTTTTCGTGCATTGATTTGACTAGCGCTTATAACCAAATCCATTTGACTGAAAATTCGAAGCATCTAACAGCGTTCATAACACCATTTAACTTGTATCAATTCAAGCGTTTGCCATATGGAATCAGTTGTGGATCAGCTGTTTTGACCAACTTAATGCAGAAATTGTTTGGTGACTTGCGTTTCAAGGGACTATTTTTTTATTTGGATGATTTGATTATATATACTGACACTCTCGAAAATCATTGGAAATTATTAGATGAAGTTTTCTGTAGATTAAAACGATCAAACCTGACAGTGAACCCTCAGAAATGTAACTTTGCTGCTAACAAAATCAATTTCCTAGGTCATTTGGTTTCTCATAATAGTATTTCGATCGACCCAGAAAGAACAAAACCAATTGTTAATTTTCCTGTTCCAACTAAAGTAAAAGGAATTGAACGATTCTTGGGAATGGTGCAGTTTTTCTCTAAGTTTATCCCCAACTTAGCACAGATTTCAGCCCCATTGAATGCATTGAGGAAGAAAAATGCGAAATTCATATGGAATGATGAATGTCAAAAATCGTTTGATAAACTAAAACAGATTCTGTCACAGCCTCCGCTTCTAAAAATGGCTGATTTCAATGAGAAGTTTATTTTGAGCACTGATGCTTCTTCAATTGCAATAGGATGTGTGTTGGGTCAAATGCAAGATGGAGCTTTTGCCCCAATCGCTTATGCATCACGCACCCTATCACCCTTAGAACGAAAATATTCCACCTATGAAAAGGAAACTTTAGCTGCACTTTATGGAGTTGAGAAATTCAAATATTTCCTTGAACATACAAAATTCATTCTGAGAACTGATTGTAATGCACTGCAATTTGTCTTGAACCACCCAAAGCAACTTGGTAGGATAGGGAGATGGGTTCTAAGGTTATCTGCCTTCCAGTTTACTACAGAGCATGTGAGAGGCGTTGACAATAAGGTCGCCGATTGCTTAAGCCGTATGTTTGAAGACTCTCCTCCCGAAGTAATAGAGCAGAATTTATGTAGTATAAATTTAGTAGATTTCCCACTCAGTTTCACTGATATTTCAACCTATCAGAAGCAGGACGAATTTGTGAAGGAGATAATGCAATCAGCGAGTGCTGGTAATGATATTTTTCCGTATCAAATAAAAAAGGGAATTCTAGTATGCCATGTTCGAAATTCAACTGAACCAAAAATAGTACTTCCCCAAGTTCTAAAACCTATGGTTTGCAAGTATTACCACGAATCTTTGTTTGGCGCTCATCTAGGATATACAAAAACTTTGAATAAAATTAAACAGGTTTTCACTTGGAAAGGAATATCTAAAGATGTAGGAGTATTTATTAAGAACTGTAAAATATGTGCATTATCTAAACCAGCACAGAAGGCTAATTATGGCTATATGGCTTCTAGTGTTGCTTCTTACCCCATGGAGAAATTATTTATAGACTTTGTAGGAAAACTCCCAAGATCTTCTAAAGGTAATTGCATGATTTTTAGCTGTCTCGACGCTTTTAGTAAGTATTGCTGGCTGATTGCAGTCAGAGAAGCCAATGCTAATACCGTTTGCAATGAACTACAAAGGATTTTCACTAATTTTGGTGTACCTAAAATAATAGTGTCAGACAATGGACCACAATTCAAATCTAATATATTCAATAAGTTCTGTTTTCAAAGAGGCATTTTACATGTCACGTGTACTCCATACCACCCTCAATCCAACGCTGTTGAAAGAGTACATAGGAATTTGAAATCTGCACTTATTGCATTCTCTTCTCATGACCACACAAAATGGGATGTACCACTCAGTTGGTTACCTCTAGCATTTAATTGTAGCTTCCATGAAAGTAGTAAGTATACTCCTTATGAGTTGATATTCAGGCATAAACCAACTCACCCACTCACGAATATATGGGTAATAGATGAAATACTGCCCCAGAAATTCAGTGAAAGTACGAGAAAATTGTGGAAACAAGCTCATGAAAACCTCTTAAAATCGCAGAGTAAAGCGAAGGAAAGATTTGACTTACAAAGAAGTAGAATCCCTTTCAAAACTAATGATAGAGTTTTCCTGAAAGCTAATCCAATAAGTAGAGCTGCTGATAAAATTTCGGCAAAGTTAGCACAAAGATGGTCTGGCCCATTCATAATAAAAGAATGGATTTCGCCTGTATCTGTAAAGTTATTTTCCATGGATGGAAATACATTCATACGACGTGCACATGTATCACAATTGAAATTAGATAAGAGCATTAATACAGGAGACACATAAGAAATCAGGTGGACGCATCTGAATTTCGTGACTGTAACTGTAACTGTGACTGAATTTCGTGACTGTTGTATCATGTCTTTGAAGTTATAATAATTGAAAGTCGACTATAAACAAGAGAGAAATTTCCTAGGTAGTAATATAAGTTCATGGCCATGATTATAGTAATAAGAATATTAGGAAGATAAGGGTAAAATAGGATAAATAAGTAGAATTATTATAATAATCGTAATTGGAGTATAATCTTATATAATATCAAATTTTTATATATAATCAAAACTATATCGTTGTGAATAAGGCATAATCAGTTTATTATTGTGTACTCAAGTAGGATTATTCAGTTAGGTTGTAGTATTTTATTCACGTACTATAGTATTCATTGGCAATGTAGAAATAGGTTAGAAGTGTTAATGTGTAATTAGATTAAGTATTGAATGAAAAGCTTGATATATCGATAATTCTCAGAGTAGGCTAGTTCATTGTTCTAGTAAGGTTTCATGATAATTTTGTTGATATTATGATATCGTTAAATGAGTAATTTGTTTAATGTTGACATCGAGCGGCTAGCTCCGTTCAGAGAGAATAGGATCCAGACAGAGTCAATCCTATTTTCTCTGACTGCATTCGACGTAAGTTACTCTCGCACACTCTCTCTCACAACCTTCATGACTTGTAGTACGGTAGTAGTAAGTGTTTGCTCGGAAAACCAGTCAACGACGCTAGATTGCGCTGGGCCCGCGCTTTTCTTCGTTTCGACTGATTCCGAACACTGTGGATTCTCCCCACACCCTTTCAATTGGCGCGCTCACCTATTCAAAATTTTGGTAGTTTTTTTTCATTGGCGTCCAACTTTCCTTTAACGGGGGGAGAATCTGTACCAAAATTTTGAGTTATTAAATGGAATTTATTCTATCTTAAGTAAGTAGTTTTCAGTTCCCATGAAGATAGTAAATTTATTCTTGTTCATTGGCAACTTAGCCAGCATTTCTAAAATCGTTATAATTATGCTCAAAATCTTATTAAAGTCCTTGGTTCCCACGATCCCACTTGGAATTATCAATTCTCACGACAGCTCTAGACGCCAGAAGTATGCTGAATCAATCCCATAGTTCTAAACTTGCAAAAGGGAAATAACTTTTCTCTCCTAGTTTCCTTCTTGCTTGAACGTATCACCTTCCTTACTTACTGAGGAGAAAGAGAGTGGGCAAAGAGAAATTCACCGGCGATCGGGTAAATATTTCATGGCAATTATGGGAAAACTGATCAGTCTGGAAGCCTCTGAAAACTAGGAGAGCAATCATTCTAATCCCAGCTGTCAGAGTGTTAACTGTTTCTTGAGATTTCTTACAATTTACAGTAATATGTTTTCGTTTGGGGGTACATTCTCATTCTCTCCAGAGAATTTAATAATTGATTGTCCAAGTAAATCGGACATTTAATGTAAGAATAATATTTAGAGGTAAAGTCCCCCTTATAGAATATACTAATGGGATGAATTAGGATGACGATTGATTCCCTCTATATTTTGGATCTTCAATACCCCTTTTGGGTGAGTATTTTTATCATTGTCATTGAATATAATTTATCAATTATTGTGATTTATAAGTGTTTGATTTATGTATGTTAATAATATTATTTTTCCTCATAGGAAGCGGTGAATTGTATTTATTTGATGATCTACCGAGATCATCAATTGAATACAATCCTATTAGATATTGATAATTATTATGTTTCTAATTCTGTTGTAAATTTGTCATCAGGTTTCTGTATCGGGCTGAGAATTTCCATTGTAAAAGGGCCGGCGACTTCTTCCAACCATGGATGGAATCGTACGTCATTGAACGCTGATGAGGAGAGAACAAGACTAACTCCCTTTTGGATCTGTCGCCGCGACGCCTGAACATTCCTGGAGGACGACTAATCATCTTCACCCTTCATCCATCTCCGCCAGGGACTCCGGACATCGCGACGACAACTACAAGATGAGTACTTGATCTTTCCCCACCAGAATTCAATGTGTCCCTTAAATTTTGGTCTCTTAAAGACGGAAAAATAATTAAATTTGGTCTCTTAAAGACAAAGATAATCTTTAATTGAAGAAAGTATTTATTGTAAAGTGTTGTTTGAATTTAAATATTTAATATAGAGGCAATCAATCGTCAAATGATTTTTATTTCGAATTCCTCACCACTGGAATAGTACTAGAAATTTCACTAACCCCTCCACCATCGGGGTCTAGCATGATTTCCAAACCTAATTATAGTTGTCTGAGAATTTAGGTTCTCAAAAGACACTATAAAAAAATTTACCGGACCAAAAACGTTCATATTTGGTAGGTATGTTCAGTTGGCCCTTTAGAGGCGCACTAAGAAATCTTTTGGCAATATTTCAACTCTAAGGGTGGTTTTTAAGGGTTTAAAGTTCGTCTTTTAACATGTATATTCTTCTTATTCTCTTAATTATAATTGAAAAAAGGCCATACCAAATGTTATAGAACTATAATCTAGAGAGAGTACCTCTTCGAAACAGTTGTTAACTGGTAACTAAATTAATAATTTTGTCAGGTTGGCATTAAATTGAGTTGACTTTGTTAGGTTGGCACCAAGTTGAAGATTGAATTGCATTTATCGCGGAAAAATTGATTGGGCACTGCTACTTCAATCAGAGCTATTCCTGGGAATATTATATTACTAGCCGTCAGGCTCGCTTCGCTCGCCATATCCGTTTAGCCAGACGTTTAGTCTGGACCCCCGACTGGATCGTCCTAACATATGATAAAAATGCCCAAATGAAAAATGCAGGCGAGCGTTGCGAGCCTGCTGATCTCATTCTTGGACGATCCAGCCGGGGGTCCAGGCCCCTGGCTAGACGGATATGGCGAGCGAAGCGAGCCTGACGGCTAGTTGTTAAATATAATTGATTATTATACACTAGGATGAACAGTTAATATTACATCAATGAAACCTGTATCAGCTACCGTCTATAGAAGGCATTGACAAGACAGAGGATCGGCAACGTTGTTCCCTTATCTCCCTCCACAGCTTTATAATGTGGGCCTCACTGTAGTGTAGGTAGATCGGTAATTTAATCAACTTTATCCATGTGTTCAATCAAATGATATCTCTCATCATAATGTGGTGGGTGGTGATAATATACATAGATCGTAGGTCGCTATAGTGAGGTGCACGTTATAATGACAGTGGATAAAGATAGAAGAACAGCGTTGCCTTGCCTCTGCATTAATTAATTATATTTACACATTGCCAAAAACAGTTGTGGAGCTATAAAAGGATAGTAATACCTTCTTTGTCGAATGATAGACAAGGATAGCAACATCAAAGTTGATCAATTACTCTCATTATAACGTGGACCTCACTATAGTTTAATTGACTTTGAGCTTAATTAAATTCGGTCCATAGATCAGATATTACCATTACCATCGCTCATTGTCATTTTAATCAAATCAACATGAAACCTTGTTCACATGAATGTACATCCACGCGATGTATCAGACTCAGCTTTGCAAATACGCTGCAATCTCGCCAAATCATAATTTATGGGACAATGGGACCCAGGACCAAATAGTAGATTGGAATGAACTTTAGTGAGGTCCACGTTATAATGAGAGTGGGGGGTGATAGGAGAACATCGCTGCCGGTTCTCAGCCTTGTCACTGCCCTCTATACAGGATAGCCGATACCGGTATATCTGATGAAATATTAAAATATGAACTGTTTTTCATTAGTATTTGATTTGGAAAGAATAGTTATTTGTATATCTAGAGTGAAAAGTACTGTTTTTTCTCCCTGAGGATAAGTTTGAAGCCCGAGGCGAAGCCGAGGGCAACAATGTTCCTGAGGGAGAAAAAACATTTTTCACTCGTGAATGTTGTGTATATCACGAGTGAAAAATGTTTTTTCTCCCTCAGGAACATTGTTGCCCTCGGCTTCGCCTCGGGCTTCAAACTTATCCCTCAGGGAGAAAAAACAGTACTTTTCACTCTAGATATACAAATAACTATTCTTTCCAAATCAAATACTAATGAAAAACAGTTCATATTTTAATATTTCATCAGATATACCGGTATCGGCTATCCTGTATAGAGGGCAGTGACAAGGCTGAGAACCGGCAGCGATGTTCTCCTATCACCCCCCACTCTCATTATAACGTGGACCTCACTAAAGTTCATTCCAATCTACTTTTTGGTCCTGGGTCCCATTGTCCCATAAATTATGATTTGGCGAGATTGCAGCGTATTTGCAAAGCTGTCTGATACATCGCGTGGATGTACATTCATGTGAACAAGGTTTCATGTTGATTTGATTAAAATGACAATGAGCGATGGTAATGAGTAATATCTGATCTATGGACCGAATTTAATTAAGCTCAAAGTCAATTAAACTATAGTGAGGTCCACGTTATAATGAGAGTAATTGATCAACTTTGATGTTGCTATCCTTGTCTATCATTCGACAAAGAAGGTATTACTATCCTTTTATAGCTCCACAACTGTTTTTGGCAATGTGTAAATATAATTAATTAATGCAGAGGCAAGGCAACGCTGTTCTTCTATCTTTATCCACTGTCATTATAACGTGCACCTCACTATAGCGACCTACGATCTATGTATATTATCACCACCCACCACATTATGATGAGAGATATCATTTGATTGAACACATGGATAAAGTTGATTAAATTACCGATCTACCTACACTACAGTGAGGCCCACATTATAAAGCTGTGGAGGGAGATAAGGGAACAACGTTGCCGATCCTCTGTCTTGTCAATGCCTTCTATAGACGGTAGCTGATACAGGTTTCATTGATGTAATATTAACTGTTCATCCTAGTGTATAATAATCAATTATATTTAACAACTAGCCGTCAGGCTCGCTTCGCTCGCCATATCCGTCTAGCCAGGGGGGCTCCCCCGGCTGGATCGTCCAAGAATAAGATCAGCAGGCTCGCTTCGCTCGCCTGCATTCTTCATTTGAGCATTTTTATCATATGTTGGACGATCCAGTCGGGGGTCCAAACTAAACGTCTGGCAAAACGGATATGGTGAGCGAAGCGAGCCTGACGGCTAGTAATATAATATTCCCAGGAATAGCTCTGATTGAAGTAGCAGTGCCCAATAAATTTTTCCGCGATAAATGCATTTCAATCTTCAACTTGGTGCCAACCTAACAAAGTCAACTTTCCTTGCCCTATTACCATAAGTAAGGAAAGTATTGCTTTCCGAAAAAAATTAAGGTACCCCAATTTCTAAATTTATATACGTTTCAAGGTCCCCTGAGTCCAAAAAAGGTTTTTTTCGGGTCTGTGTGTGTGTGTGTGTGTGTGTGTGTGGTGTGTGTGTGTGTGTGTTGTGTGTGTGTGTGTGTGTGTGGTGTGTGTGTGTGTGTGTGTGTGGTGTGTGTGTGTGTGTGTGTGTGTGTGTGTTGTGTGTGTGTGTGTGTGTGTGTATGAGTGTATGTGCGTCTGTGTACACGATATCTCATCTCCCAATTAACGGAACGACTTGAAATTTGGAACTCTGTTATTTTCTGAAAAAAATCAATTTTTGGAAAAGTTATTCAATTTACCAAAAATAACTCAACTAAAAGTTATTTTTAGTAAATTGAATAACTATCTTAAAATTGATATTTTCAGTAAGTTTTTGTTTTACTAGATCAACAATACCATGAAGAATCTATCCTCTAAATCTCATGGATTTATCTCGTACCGAATTTGAAATGTTCTGTCCCAGAAATTTCAACTTTAGGCGCTCATATCTCGAAAGTAATGATCAGAAAAAAAAATTTTCCTGTGAAAAATTTCCTATTTTGATAGATTGATAATATACACGAATCGAAAAACATTTTTTAGCCTTTACAATGCCTTAATAAAAAAAATCTGGTGTGGCGCACTCACACAACTATCCTTGCCGTTATGAAAATTGATCACCTGACGCTAGTGTTCCCGCGCATCTCAAGTCTACTATTCAAAGATTTGAGCTAGCTGGTGACAGGACAATAACTCTGGAGACACACGAAGTCTGCTATCTCTTCATAGTGAATGATTCAATAGAATCAACAGTTACCAACAGTTTGCATTATTGAATAAACACATTTTTTCGAATTTCATGCTTATTTCCAATTTTAGCTGAAAATGTCACTGAACATTAATTGTAGAGATTCTGATGCTCAATCTTTTCCACTCGAAATTTTTTGTTCAAATTGTATCTGAAGCCTGATAATTGGGAATCTAAAATCAAACTTTGCATAGATGGGGCGGAGCTCCTGAAATTTTTCCAGATATTGGACTTGTGGCAGTTGATAGAGCTTATCAATGACTATTTTAGGTGGAAATTTAATCGAAATCGTTGGAGCCGTTTTCGATAAAATCGTGAAAAACCCTGTTTTTGACAACATTTTCGCCATTTTAGCCGCCATCTTGAATTGCATTTGATCGAAATTGTTCGTGTCGGATCCTTATATTGTAAGGACCTTAAGTTCCAAATTTCAAGTCATTCCTTCAATTGGGAGATGAGATATCGTGTACACAGACGCACATACACTCATGCACACACACACACACACACACACACACACACACACACACACACCACACACACACACACACTCAGACCAATACCCAAAAACCACTTTTTTTGACTCAGGGGACCTTGAAACGTATAGAAATTTAGAAATTGGGGTATCTTAATTTTTTTCGGAAAGCGATACTTTCCTTACCTATGGTAATAGGGCAAGGAAAGTAAAAAATCTGGTGTGGCGCACTCACACAACTTTCCTTGCTCATTGAACTGTAAGCCCCATTCTTAAAGGAGAATAATTATTTAGGGGAATAGCATAATGACGATTGGCAGCAACATAATTTTAAACTACGATCAGACTACTGTATATGTGTATATATAATTGTTTTCTAGAATATCAGCTAGAATATTATCAACCAGGTAATAACTTGTCAAGTTACGAGTTGCAGTATCAGTCCCTTATCAGGAGGGAGGGAGAAGCATCGCATGTCGATGGGAGAGGTAGCACAGGTGTGGAGGGGGAATTGGCCTGTGGTTACAAAGGTCTACCGGGGGGGGAGGGGTTGGTTAAATGACATATTAGCTTCTAACACGGCAATTGATGTTTGTCACGGTTGTGCAGTGTAGGGGCTTGTCGGCGGTCACACTGGGGGTTGTGTGGGCAGAAACAGAGATAGGAAGAGGTGCACACTACACCAGAACCCCACAAATCGAGTCATGTAACCTTCATGATGTACATAGTCTACAGTGCGGTCCACATTATAATGGCAGTGGAGAAAGATAGCAGAACAACGTTGTCAGATTACAGGAGAGCAACTTCATGGTACCGGAGTATAGAATGTAGTTACATTGCATACTATCTGCTTAATTTTATGAATCGTGGACTATGACAGACATAGACTATGTTTGTAAAGTGAGGTCCACGTTATAATGGCAGTGGAGAAAGATAGCAGAACAACGTTGCCGATACTCCGTCTAGTCAATGTCTTCTATAGACGGTAGCTGATACAGGTTTATTGATGTAATATCAACTGTTCATTCTCGTTAGAAATAATCAATTTTTTTTTTTTAAATTTCATAATTTATTTTCATCATTACGATGAAATATTTTGTTGATTAATTACTAATTCTACATTGTTAAAAGACGATCTGGCAACAGATCAAAGCGAGAAAGAGATAGCGCTATCCGCTTTGTTGAATGATAGACAAGGATAGCAATACCATTGATAATCAAACACTGCCATTATAACGTGGGCCTCACTATAGATCGTCTAATTCGACTCGAATTTGTAATCTCAAGAACAAAAAAAAAATAGGAGACAGCGTTAAACGTTTAATTTTCTGGCAAATTAATTCAAGCAAGCAGACCAACATCATTTCAAAAGTAACAGCGACAACTTGACCTCAAACTTGTTGTTATCCTCTCACACACACTCTCTCTCTCTCTCTCTCTCTCTCTCTCACTCTCTCTCACGTACGCTCCACATACTCTCTCTCTCTCTCAATCTCCTCTTATCACCATACCAGCAATCAATTAGGAGTAATGCTAGAACTGGCTGAAGTCCAACAAAAAGATGGAGTAAATCTTCTCAATTTGTGAAAATCTCAGCTTGATTTTCTCTCTCACACACTCACACTCTCACTCCCTCTCTCTCTCTCTCTCTCTGTCCGTCACTATTTACTATTTATATTACAGAACGAACGGCCAACATTTTCTTCTAGCTACTGCACAGTTTGTCTGATACCTCACACCGATTGAAGAAAGTGAAAAATCTTCGAGGAGGTTCAAAATTCTATCTATGTTTAGATTGGTACTAAGTAAAAAAAATAGGTCTCCCACTCATTATTCTATTTCTAAAGTGATGTCCACGTTATAATGGCAGTGATTGATTATCAATGGTATTGCTATCCTTGTCTATCATTCAAAAAAGCGGATAGCGCTATCTCTTTCTCGCTATGCTCTGTTGCCAGATCGTCTTTTAACAATGTAGAATTGATAATTGATTAACAAAATATTTCATCTAAATTATTGAATGAAAAAGACTGAGAAATTGTCAAAAACCACAGATTTATTGATACTTAGAATGACCGGTTTCGGTTATTACACCATTGTCAATCTCTGATAAAAATGTCATTTAAATTATGGAAATTCATTATGAAATCATTGAATAATATTATTTCTTGCTTGATGAAATATAATTGATGATTTTAAACGAGAATGAACCGTTAATATTGCATGAAGAAACCTGTATCAGCTACCGTCTATAGAAGACATTGACAAGACAGAGGATCGGCAACGTTGATCTCCTATCTTTCTCCACTGCCATTATAACGTGGACCTCACTATAGAAATTCTATATTGAGGTCTACGTTATAATGGCAGTAGATAAAGATAGGAGAATAGTGATGCCGATTCTCTGCATTAATTAATTATATTTCTACACTGTCAAAAACATAATTGGCATCGTTGTGGACCTAGGAAAGGATAGTACCACCGGCTTTGTCGAATGATAGACAAGGATAGCAAAACCAAAGTTGATCAAATACTGTCATTATAACGTGGACCTCACTATGAACTTGGCAACCCTGTAGTCCTACATTTTCTACTGACTTCTATCTCTTCTACGGATCTCACTCTGAATAACTGGCTGGCCATTCAGTAGTCATAATAGAAAAATCGACAACATTGCATCGTATTTAAAAAATAAATGCTTAGGCCCGGTTGCAAAATAGCGTGTTAAATTTTAATCATGATTAAATGCCTCGAGAACCAATCAGAGAAGATTTTTTGGGATGAGTGCTACACTGATTGGTTCTCGTGGAATTTAATCATGGTTAAAACCTAAAATATTTCTCTGCAACCGGACCTAGAGTGAAGTCCACTTTATAATGGGGAATAATTAGTTAACAAAATATTTCATCTAAATTATGAAAATTCATTGTGAAATTATTGTAAAATATGATCTCTTGCATAATAAAATATAACTGATTATTTTAAACGAGAATGGACAGTTAATATTACAACAATAAACCTGTATCAGCTACCGTCATTGACAAGACAGAGGATCGACAACATTGGTCTGCTATCTTTCTCCACTGACATTATAACGTAGACCTCAAATTCAAATTTCAAATTCAAATTTTATTTATTCAAACTCACAATATTCACATTCAGAATCAATAAGAAAAACAAAACACTCAGCTCAGTAAGATAAAAAATAATTAATGGAAGATTAATAAAATAAATACTGGTATGTTTTATTAGATATAAGGTAAATTTGTGAATCGGAATAAAAAATACTACCTGCTGGAAGTATACAATACTCCACGTTTGCAAGCAGGAATGAATATCACTTCAACTAATTTTAAATGCATGAATAAAAGGAGAAAGAAAAAGAAAAGAGAAAGATAAGACTAGCAACCATTCACTCTCACATTCACACACCTTGCACACTTTCCAAAAACAGCTCATCTTACTAATGCTTATTGCCAGCCACCAAAATTACATTTTAACTACGAAATAACATTGAATAAGGATTCTAAATGGTCAGGCATAAGACCTCTGAGCCATCTAAGAATTCTTTTTTGAAAACAAGTTGATTTTGAAGCCTCTTGATTTCAATTGGGATATTATTAAAAAACTTGGGGCCAAGAAATACAAACGATTTCTGGAAACAAGTGGTATACGATTTGGGAAGTCTCAGTAAATCAGCTGTCACTCTCCTAGTTTGATAGCTGGGAACATCCCTGAGCAACGTATGACCACCGTTTCCAGACATTACAAAGAACATATACAGGACCTTAAACACATACATATATCTAAGAGGCAAACATCCAAGGCACTGAAATAGAGGAAAAGAATGTTCATATCTACCCTTTCTATTTATAACACAGACTATCGATTTCTGCACCGTTATCAATGGCATCAAGTGACAAATATAGGTGGAGCCCCAACAATTAATACCATAACTTATTTTTGGATCAACAAATGCAAAATATAACTGCCTAAGAACATTTAAAGGGAGAAATTTATTCAAGAAATAGAATTTTCGCAGGACGAGTAACAGATAGTTTTTTATGATAGATATATGCTGAGACCAGTTAAGCTTTTCATCAACAATCACACCTAAATATTTAATGGCATTGGTCTGACCAACGACCTCACAGTCACAGTCATTCCGATCACAGGCACCATGAAACTTCAGTGCAGAAGGCAGTGTCCATGGTGTTGTTAATGTGAACAATATATATTTTGTTTTTGTAAGATTGAGCTGTATTCTATTGTGCCTGAACCAAAGCAATAGCTTATCCAAATCATCCTGCATCATTCTCTCTAAGTTGGGGCCATCCAGTCCACAATATGCCAAGGCAGTGTCATCTGCAAAGGACACAGGCATACCATTAAACTCACACGAATAGAGATCATTTATAAAGATGAGAAACAAGATTGGTCCAAGGACGGAACCCTGTGGTACACCACAGTCCACTCCCCGAACCTCACTCTTCACTCTCCCAATAGTTACATATTGCTGCCTGTCCTTCAAATATGAAGAGAACCAATCCAGAACCATGTCCCTGATACCAGCCTTAGATAATTTATTCAACAAGATTGAATGGTTAACCGTGTCAAATGCCTTTCTGATGTCCAAAAACAGTCCTGCAACACAGCGCGCTGGCCTGAAGTTGAAGCCACAGAAAACAACCGACATGAATCTTTCAAGAGCCATTTCAGTATTCATGCGTTCACGAAAGCCAAACTGTTTATTATAGAAAAAGTTATATGAGTTGAGGAAATTGAGAAGTCTTCTTTTCACTATCTTTTCCAATATCTTTGAGAAGACAGACAGCAGAGATATAGGTCTATAATTGTTCAACTTAAATCTAGAACCGGATTTGTAGATTGGCACCACTCTTGCTAGCTTCATCCCAGAAGGAAATATTCCTGTAGATAGACTGCAATTGAAAATATCAACTAGAATGGGAACAATGGTCAGAGCAACCTCCTTCAAAATTCTAGAAGATATAAGATCATCTCCAGAAGAAGTACCATTTTTAATTGTTTTATGTAAATTAACAGTTCATCATAGGTGACAGCTTCAAAAAACATAGACGCTTGATGGTTTCTTTCCTTGAAGGTGTTATGATAGTCATTTTCATTATCAGCTGCACCATAAGAAGTAGCTAAAACGTCTCTGCCAATGTTAACAAAAAAATCATTAAATAGATTTGCTATTGTTTTTGGATCCGTTACAATTTCATTCCTGTGTTCTATTTTCAATTCATCATGAGATCTAGTTTTTCTCGGATTTCCACACAGTTTATTTAGAACTAGCCATTTTTTCCGAGGGGGCATTTGATCTAATGTAGAATAATACTTTTGTTTTTGAATTTTAATCCAATTTTTTATTTTTCTAGAATAAGTTTTTAAATTATTTTTTATCCTTAGGTTTTCTGGGTTAGCTTTCATTTTTTTAAATAATTTATCGCGCGAGTGGATTGCTGCACATAGACCATCAGTTATCCATGGTTTAAGCTTCTTTAAATTTGTTGAATTTATTTGAGATTCGACTCTCACTTTTGAACACGCAATGTAATTTTCAAAGACTTCAAGAAATTTATCAAATTTATAGTTGACATCATTACTGAATAAAACATCACCCCAATCATGGGACAGCAGGAAATTATTCAGTTTATCAAAATCTATTTTATATTTATCTTGACAAGAGTTCCTTAAGTTATTCTCTAAGTTAGCTCGAATTGTCAATGAAACAGCTCTATGATCGCCAATTAAATCCTCAATAACTGCGCATTTTACAAAATGAGAAAAATTTCGAGATCTGATAAATACGTGATCAATGCAGGATGATGTGGTCTCAGTCACTCTGGTAGGTATATCTATTATTGATTCGAAGCCGTAATAGCTAAGTATTTCTAAATAATCATCAACTTTGTTATCACCAGACCCCAAAATGTGATATTGACGTCACCTATTATAACAGTGTCACAGGCAGAAGGAACGTTTAAAATAGAATCAAGACTAGTAAGAAATCTATAGCATTCAAAGCCATGCCATCGATAAAGCACAATGAGATTGAATTTGTAGTTTGATAAGGTGCAATGAAGATAAAGAATATCCGCACCCTCCACCCTACATTCCGTCACACTGCAGTTGAAACCAACTAATTCAGTGGAATAATAAACAACCAAGCCAGTGGCTCTCGTGAAAGAAGAAACACTTGAACATGATTCATAGCCATCAATAAAATACTGTGACACCTGCTCATCTGTATCCAACCACACCTCAGTCAGTGCTATTATCGCTGGCCTCACTTTCCAGCAGTTAATATATGTAACAAACTTATCAAAATTGCTGCTAATCCCTTAAATGTTTTGATGAAGGATCGTAAAATTATGACTTGATGAAATATGTGAATCATTAACTTCATCAACAGAGCTCAATAGAACACATATATTTTCATCCTCCATCATAATTGATAGGATATAATATACAAAATTTTATATTAATGACTAGGTGGCATATCAGGAATTGAAAATCAGTATAGATTTCACATGGCTTCATTGGAACTTCATTCACACTCGCATACACACAATTAAAAAAAGAGATAGAAAAGAGCATATATGGGAAGAAAACGAAAATGAAAGATGAAAAAGATAACAAGAAATAGAAAATAGAGAAATTGATTCTCCTCAACTAGCGTGTAGGAACCCACAATAAATTTAGATATATTAACATATAATTCATAGATTATCATAGTAATTCAACTCACTATAATTAATTACAGATTAAGAATATAAATTCAAATTCACTACACCTCACTACAGTTGTTCTTCGTGGTAGCATATACCTACAAACATAGTCTAAATTTGCCTACGATTCATGAATTAACTCTTGTACAATGCTCCATGCAGATAGTATAGAATGTAGGCTACCGACATTTTTACTTTCCTTGCCCTATTACAATAGGTAAGGAAAGTATTGCTTTCCGAAAAAAATTAAGGTACCCCAATTTCTAAATTTCTATACGTTTCAAGGTCCCCTGAGTCAGAAAAAGTGGTTTTTGGGTATTGGTCTGTGTGTGTGTGTGTGTGTGTGTGTGTGTGTGTGTGTGTGTGTGTGTTGTGTGTGTGTGTGTGTGTGTGTGTGTGTGTGTGTGTGTGTGTGTGTGTGTGTGTGTGTGTGTGTGTGTGTATGAGTGTATGTGCGTCTGTGTACACGATATCTCATCTCCCAGTTTACGGAATGAGTTGAAATTTGAACGTAAGGTCCTTACACTATAAGGATCCGACACGAACAATTTCGATCAAATGCAATCCAAGATGGCGGCTAAAATAGCGAAAATGTTGTCAAAAACCGGGTTTTTCGCAATTTTCTCGAAAACGGCTTTAATGATTCTGATAAAATTCATTCCTGAAATAGTCATTGATAAGCTCTATCCACTGCCACGAGTCCCATATCTGTTGAAATTTCAGGAGCTCCGCCCCATCTATGCAAAGTTTGATTTTAGATTCTCAATTATCAGGCTTCAGATACAATTTAAACAAAAAATTTCAAGTGGAAAAGATTGAGCATGAAAATCTCTGCAATTAATGTCCAGTAACATTTACACCTAAAATTGAAAATAAGCTTGAAAATCGAGAAAATGTGATTATTAAATTGCAAACTATTGGCAACTGTTGGTTCTATTAAATCATTCACTACGAAGAGATAGCAGACCTCGTGTGTCTCCAGCGTTATTGACCTATCACCAGCTGTCTCATATCTTTGAATAGTAGACTTGAGATACGCGAGAACATTAGCGTCAGGTGATCAATTTCCATAACGGCAAGGAAAGTTGTGTGAGTGCGCCACACCAGATTTTTGAAACATTCAATCACATGTTTCGGACATTAATGCCATTTTCAAGTGATATGAAGTAAATAAATAAATACTGCTAGAAGATTCTATTTTGATCATATGTTAGTGTATTCATATGATTCTATGAACTAAAACTATGAATTATTGTGGATTTAAATTCGCATGATTCTATCAAAAATGGGTTTATGGTGTGTAATTGGATTAAGTTTTTTATTTTATCTCTGTTTAATTTTGCCGCTTCATAAATATGAAATTCTTCTTTAACATTCAGTTTACCACTTTTATTACCATAATTTTTAGTATTTTCAATGTATTTAGAAGAATTTCATATTTATAAAGCGCAAAATTAAACAGAGATAAAATAATAAACTTAATCCAATTAGACACCAATAACCCCATTTTTGATGAAATCATGCGAATTTAAATCCACATTTTATAGTTTTAGTTCATAAAATCATATGAATACACTAACATATATGATCAAAATAAGAATTTTCTAGCAGTATTTATTTCTTTACTTCATATTACTTGAAAATGGCATCAATGTCCGAAATATGTTGTGACTAAATATTTCAAAAAGGGTACTACGATTTTTATTTTTCTTTCTATTTCTATAAAAGTAGCCCTATACAGGAAAGAGATAAATGTACCTACATTGTTAAGTTTTCTGTATAAAGAGACAAGTTTTTAGCTCAAAAATTTCTAGTTTCATTCAAAATTTAGATACTTACTAAGATTAATTTTAATTAAGAGTAATTTTCATTACTAAGATACTGTTCTAGATTTTTTACTTTAGACTCTAATAGTACCTATTTGATTCAAAATTTACTCGTTTATCTGAGTATTGAAGTGCATAAATTGTATTTTGAAAAGTGAAAGTGACATAACCAACATTTTGATTTGGACAGTATAGTATAAATTGGAAATGGGACAGTTTTGGGCATGAGCCTGTTGTGCCTTTCCTCATGTCAAGTATTTGTACACAATGTGAATAAATAAATAAATATATTTTATTAAATAATATTTTATTGTATAGAACGAAAAGCTACATTATATTCTCTGGTACCATGTGGGTTCTCTTGTACAATCTGACATCTTCCTTCATTTTTCGAATACTCTACTCCCATTATACTGTATAACTGACTTCCATGTCATTTATTCAATTTCAAACAAATCCACCAGAATAGTCAGCTTAATTAATGATTCGTAGACAGCATATAACAATTGGAACAATGCAGTCAATTCCAAGTAACATAGATTATAATGGACAATGAATGCAGATCTAGCATTCAAATATTTTCAATTCGTTTCCCACGCCAACCTCTTATTAGCATTGAGGATAAAATGTAACATTAATGATAGAATGTAATTACATTCTATACTTTCTTGTTATAATATCGGGGCACCGAGCTTGCTCGTTATTTATTTATTTATAAACAGAGCACAATTTTTCAAAATGATTGGGGGAGGACAAACAGGCACATCCCAAAATTGTTTCTTCCCCGAATTTTGATTTATACACTATAAATGGTCCAAAAAGTAGGTTATGTTTCATACACTTGAATCTAGGTCCAATTTTCAGTCAAAATATTTAAAAACAGAAAAGTTCTAATTTCGATTATTTACAAACCAAATTGAATACCATGTCATGTCAACAAATCAGATTATTTTGATAGAGTCTATTAAAATGTCTATATAAGTTAATATTTCTCGCGAGATACGGTAAGCTGTTTGAATGACAGCTGTGGGATCTCCCACACAGGAACAGCATCTTCTGTTATCGACAGACGACGAAATGTGTTCTTCCAAGGATGAATTATCCTTTTAATGTCCTTCTGCGAGTTTTTCCAGGGATGAGACCTAGTGCAATCGAATCATTATATTATAAACCTACTATGTTCTAAATTTCGTGAGAATCATTGGAGCCGTTTTCGAGATCCGGTGAAATACAAACATATAAACAGAAATTGCTCGTTTAATAGTATAGGATAAAAATCTGGTGTGGCGCACTCACACAGCTTTCCTTGCCATTTTGAAAATATGATCACCTGACAGTAGTGTTTACGCGCATCTCAAGTCTACTATTTAAAGATCTGATCCAGCAGGTGACAGGACTATAACGTGGAGACACACGAGGTCTGCTATCTCTCTTCATAGTGAATGATTTAATAGAATCAGCAGTTGCCAACAGTTTGCAATTGAATAATCATATTTTCTCGAATTTCTAGCTTATTTTCAATTTTAGGTGAAAATGTTACTGGACATTAATTGTAGAGATTTTCATGCTCAATCTTTTCCACTCAATTTTTTTTTGTTTAAATTGTATCTGAAGCCTGATAATTGAGAATCTAAAATCAAGATTTGCAAAGATGAGGCGGAGCACCTGAAATTTCAATAGATATGGGACTCGTGGCAGTTGATAGATCTTATCAATGACAATTTTAGTTATAAATTAAATGAAAATCGTTGGAGCCGTTTTCGAGAAAACCGCGAAATATCCTGTTTTTGACAACATTTTCGCCATTTTAGCCGCCATCTTGAATTGCATTTGATCGAAATTGTTCGTGTCGGAACCCTTTAGTGTAAGGACTTTAAGTTTCAAATTTCAAGTCATTCCGTTAATTGGCAGTTGAGATATCATGTACATACACTCATACTTTATACTTTCATATACTTGAAACTTTCGGGTTGTTTAGTGTTATTTCCGGCTCTTATCAACCCTTCAAAATTCAAAATTCATCAGTCATATCTCGAATACGTATTCTCTGAGTGTTAATCTTTGGTGAAAACAGAAATTTTAAACTTAACCTCACTTTGGACTATTTATGTGCCAAAAGAGTAAGAGAAGAATAAGAATAAGAATAAGAAGAAGAAGAAGAAGAAGAATAAGAAGAAGAAGAACAATAAGAAGAAGAAGAAGAAGAAGAAGAAGAAGAAGAAGAAGAAGCAGAATAAGAAGAAGAATAAGAAGAAGAAGAAGAAGAAGAAGAAGAAGAAGAAGAAGAAGAAGAAGAAGAAGAAGAAGAAGAAGAAGAAGAAGATAAAAGAAGGAGAAGGATGAGGAGTGGGAGATGGAGGAGTAGGAGGAAGAGGAGCGTGCAAAGAAACAAGCAAAAGAAGAGGAATAAAGACAATTCAAAAACAAATCTTTTCATTCTACAGCTCTATAGAAAATTTCTAGTGTATAGAGCTATTAGTGCTATAGAACTCCATGAGAATGGAGAAAGATATCTCTCTTTTCTGACGTGTATCTTTCTTTCACTTCTTGTTTGAAGTTTGTAGTTTCTACCTGCTTGATAGAAAACAAAACTCTCCTCAGCATTTGTTGGGGGGAGGTTTCCAGAATTGACAAAATAGAGGATTTCTGAGAAGCCTTGAATACAAATGTGTATTCGTACTGGAATCCAGTATTCGTTGTTGAGAACAACAAGTTTTGACCAAAGAAAACAACAGGAGATTAATGAATGTGTTTCTAGAAATTGGAAACAGACGATTTTCCGAACAAAAGTTTATTGAAACCTTTTCATGTGTTGTGTGAAAAGTGTTTTCTGATGGCATAGCAAATGGCCTGTATATTGTCGCCAAACCAATTATTTAGTGAATACACACTTCTAGGGCCGTTTGCACAATACCAGTTTGAGCCAAATTTCATTTTAAACTGGATTAAATCCATATCAAGTCTCGTTCGTTAGAATGTGGTCTAGTGGATAGAGTGACTGCGTAGCAGCATAGAGATCCCGGGTTCAAACCCTCTCAATACCAAAAGTTTTTTAACCAGATCACTCCCGTGTTATGTGATGGGCACGTTAAACTGTCGGTCCCGGCTGAAGTATGACAGTCGTAAGGCCCATTGACGGCTTAAATTATTATATATTCAGGCGGTGGCATCTTCCCGCAAGGGACTCCCCACAAACAAAAGCCATACGAATTTACTTAACTATGTGGTTAATTTTTAGTTTAAGCCACCAGCTGATTGAATTCAGTTTAAGCTTTGACTGTGCAAACGGCTCTTAAAGGCCCTTAAAGACTGTGCAAACGGCTTAAAATAAACCTTCTACTCGTGATATTTTTCATGGTTTTTCGATTAGTATATCATCAAGCTATCAAAATGAAAAAGTTTTCTCAGGAAAACATTCTTTTTCTGATCATTACTTTTTTACTTTCCTTGCTCTATTACTCGTACTATAGGTAAGGAAAGTATTGCTTTCCGAAAAAATTAAGGTACCCCAATTTCAAAATTTCTATACGATTCAAGGTCCCCTGAGTCCAAAAAAGTGGTTTTTGGGTATTGGTCTGTACGTGTACGTGTACGTGTACGTGTACGTGTGTGTGTGTGTGTGTGTGTGTGTGTGTGTGTGTGTGTGTGTGTGTGTGTGTGTGTGTGTGTGGTGTGTGTGTGTGTGTGTGTGTGTGTGTGTGTGTGTGGTGTGGTGTGTGTGTGTGTGTGTGTGTGTGAGTGTATGTGCGTCTGTGTACACGATCTCATCTCCCAATTAACGGAATGACTTGAAATTTGGAACTTAAGGTCCTTACACTACTGTATAAGGATCCAACACAAACAATTTCGATCAAATGCGATTCAAGATGGCGGCAAAAATGTTGTCAAAAACAGGGTTTTTCGCGATTTTCTCAAAAATGGCTCCAACGATTCTGTTCAAATTTATACCTAAAATAGTCATTGATAAGCTATATCAACTGCCACAAGTCCCATATCTGTGAAAATTTCAGGAACTCCGCCCCATCTATGCAAAGTTTGATTTCAGATTCTCAATTATCAACCTTCATATACAATTTAAACAAAAAAAAATCAAGTGGAAAAGATTGAGCATGAAAATCTCTGCAATTAATGTCCAGTAACATTTCCATCTAAAATTGAAAATAAGCTTGAAATTTGAGAAAATGTGATTATCCAATTGCTAACTGTTTGCGACTGTTGGTTCTATTAAATCATTCACTACGAATAGATATTAGATCTCGTGTGTCTCCAGCGTTATTGACCTATTACTAGCTGTCTCATATAATTATTTGAATAGTAGACTTGAGATGCGCGTAAACACTACAGTCAGCTGATCATATTTTCAAGACGGCAAGGAAAGTTGTGTGAGTGAGCCACACCAGATTTTTTTTACTTTAAGCCACCAGCTGATTGAATTCAGTTTAAGCTTTGACTGTGCAAACGGCCCTTAAAGGCCTTTAAAGACTGTGCAAAGGCTAAAAATAAACCTTCTACTCGTGATATTTTTCAAAGTTTTTCGATTTGTATATCATCTAGCTATCAAAATGGAAGAGTTTTCTCAGGAAAACATTCTTTTTCTGATCATTACTTTTTGATATATAGACGCCTAAAATTCAAATTTTTGGGACAGAACATTTCAAATTCGGTAAGAGATAAATCCATGAGATTTAGAGGATAGATTCTTCATGGTATTGTTGATCTGGTAAAACAAAAATTTTCTGAAAATATAAATTTACTAAAAATAACCAAAAGTAACTTTTAGGTGAGTTATTTTGGTAAATTGAATAACTTTCTCAATCTAGGAACGTCATTCTTAAAACATTATACAGAGTCATTCAGAAGTAGTGTTGAAAATTTTAGGGTATTGTTCCTGAATGATAGGAGACTACAAATGTCGTATTTGAAGTGTCCATAACTCAGCGGTTATCCTTATATCTGCCATTTTGTTTTTTCTATCCTGAATATTATAGAAAACACGAAATAAGAAATAATAAACAAGAAGTAATTCTCATCATATTAATATATCGTGAAATCTTTTCAAAAAACTTTCAATACTTCTATTTTCCTGGTTTACCAAGCTTAATAGACAACATATTATTATTAATATATTCAAATTACAAGTATTTTTGTTTCAAATTGTTTTGTCTGTACTCTACAGTATTAACGGACTATGCTGAAGAAGGCTAGTTATTTCGGTAGATATGTTAATTGAGATAAAGGCTGTAGTTGGTAGAAGAACGTTCATGTTTTCTCACTTCTCAATTATCTGTCTCACTAACTCTCCCTCACACTCATCCCGCGCGCTCTTTCCCTACTATGTTCGTAATCCTGTTTCCACCGCAACTATCTCTCTTCTTTTCTGCTCTTTCTCTCCACGCGACACACTTCTCTCACTCACTCATTTGTACCACTGTGTGTTCCTCTCTCCACTACTTTCTCACTCACTCATGTGTTTGTACCACTGTGACATCCTCACTCTCTCTCCTACTCCTTTCTCTCTCACTCACTCATTTGTACCATAGTGTGTTGCTCTCTCTTTTACCTTCTCACTCACTCATGTGTTTGTACCACTGTGTGTTCCTCTCTCTCCTACTCACTTTCTCTCACTCATGTGTTTGTACACCTGTACATTATCTTCGCTGACTGCTCTTTCATTATTTTTTCCCAATATTTGCGTGTTGTTCAAAAAGAAGCCAACCGACTTAAAAGGTGAACATGAACGGATAGAGAGAGAAGGTATGAGAGAGAACGAAATTGGAGTCATGAGAGAGAGAGTGAGTGAGAGAGCATTCCGCCTGAGTTACGTTCTACATGACACTGTAGCTGAGGGAGGACCTAATCTGTTGTGAAATTATGCTAATAAGAAAAGGGTAATTACCATACTCATGTTATTTTCGGATGTGGAGAACATTAACATTCTAGAAATCTGTTGTACACACTCAATCATCTCTCTCAACCTCTCTGTCACACTCTGTAGTAAGGTCCACGTTATAATGGCAGTGTTTGATTGGCAATGGTATTGCTATCCTTGTCTATAATTCAACAAAGCGGATAGCACTATCTCTGTTTCACATTGCTCTGTAGCCAGATCGTCTTCTAACAATGTAGAGTTGATAGTTAACTAGTAGTTCTGTGAACAGTAGACCTCACGCAGTATTCTCATCCACAAGTACCTGATTGAAACTATAGACCTAATGGAAATACAGCAATAGACTGGCTTCTCCACACATCTGTGTAATCTCTTGTCAGCTGATTTATGATGAATAATTCTATAGTCTGATTTTTACTCCAATATTGGCGTATGAAGGAGGCTCCTTTTTCCTTTTATATTATCCTTGAAATGCAAAATTTCCTGAAACCTTGTATATACGTCGAAGTGCAATTAAAAAAGGAACATACCTGTCGAATTTCATGAAAATCTATTACCGCGTTTCGCCGTAAATGCGCAACATAAAAACATATAAACATTTAAACATTAAGAGAAATGCCAAACCGTCGATTTGAATCTTAGACCTCACTTCGCTCGGTCAATAATAGTTAATTAAGAAAATATTTCATTTTAATTATGAAAATTCAGTATGAAACTATTGAAAATATAATTTCATTCTTAATAAAATATAATTGAATAGATTAAACGAGAATGAACAGTTAATATTACATCAATAAACCTGCATCAGCTACCGTCTGTAGAAGGCATTAACAAGACAAAGGATCGGCAACGTTGAAGCTTTCTCACACTCTAGTTTTCTCTCTTGATCACTCTCTCTCCCCAGTTCTCTCTCTTCAAATCTCTCCCCTCTGCTTTCCATGCGTGCTTGCACACATGAAAACTGTGTTATTTCATAATTTGCTCCTTCGCTCCTTCAGTTTCTAGAAACTTTTGAAATTTATACAAAAATTTTTACTTTCCGTTGACTGGATGAATGTGTAAAATACGGTATTTTGAATTGGCACAGTATAATCATTACTGATACAAGAATATAAGATAAGAAGGTAGATCTATGTTCGTTGCAAGGTTTGTTCTGTTGCCAGATCGTCTTTCAACAATGAAGAATTAATCAATAAATCAACAAAAAAAATAAACTTCTTTTTGAAAATTCATCATGAAATTATTTAAAAATATAACTTTTTGCTTAAGAAAATATAATTTGATTATTTCAAAGAGTATTAACAGTTGATATTACATCAATAAACCTGTCTGTATCAGCTACCGTCTATAGAAAGCATTGACAAGACAGAGGATCGGCAATGTTGTTCTCCTATCTTTCTCCACCCATTATAACGTGGACCTCACTATAACATAATTCACGAGGCATTACCAGAGACAAATGATTTGCACCTCTGTCAAATTCAGTTTGCCTGCAATTGGTTGTATATATTTACTCTTATATTTACTGCAGTAATATGTTTACTCTATGATATTACATACTCAGTGAGAGTGATATACATATAGTGAGAACCAAGTTATAATGGCAGTGGAGAAAGATAGGAGAACAACGTTGCCGATCCTCAGTTTTGTCAATGCCTTCTATAGACGGTAGCTGATACAGGTTTACTGATATAGTATTAACTGTTCATTCTAGTTTTCAATAATCAATTATATTTTATTAAGCGATAAATTAAATAATAAAAATAATTTAATAATTAATAATAATAATTAAAATAATAATTATTAATTAATAATTAATAATAATAATTATAATAATAAGTATAATTATAATAATAAGTATTATAGTATAATTATTAATTAATAATTAATTATTAATTATTTTAATTTAATTTTAATAATTTAATAATTAATTATTTAAATAATTTAAATAATTTAAATAATTTATTATTTAATAATTTCTATTTTTAAATAATTTCATCATGAATTATGATGAAACATTTTGTTAATTGATTAATACATTGTTAAAATACGATCTGGCAACAGAGCAAAGCTAGAATGAGATAGCGCTATTCGCTTTGTTGAATGATAGACAAGGATAGCAATACCATTGCTAATCAAACACTACCATTATAACGTGGACCTCACTAAAGGTTCAATGATACTGAGAAGAGAGGCCACATATTTGTCATTACACCATCAAGTGACGTTCACACTAACTCAATAATATACTAGTAGTTCTGTGAACAGTAGACCTCGCGCTCAGTAAGTTACATTGATCTGTTGTTGTTTTCTCAAAAATTAATAAATAATTCATCACTTTAAAATATCTATAAAAAATCCTAAATAAAGAGTTGTCTGTCCTATCGTACCATGACTTGTCCCGGAATGTGAGTGTGAGCGCTGTTATCAGGTCTAGCTGCAACTGTCTACAACGTTGATGGAAAGATACATTTTCAAGATGTTCGATGTTTTTGAACGGGTAGTATTATAGTCCACTAAACAGCTGATTTATGATGAATAATTTTATAGCCTGATTTTTACTCTAATATTGGCGTATGAAGGAGGCTCCTTTTTCCTTTTATATTATCCTTGAAATGCAGAATTTCCTGCAAGTTCTGAAATGCAGAACTTGTATATACGTCGACGCGCGATTTAAAAAATCAAATTTCATGAAAATCTATTACCGCGTTTCGCCATAAATGCGCAACATATGAACATTTAAACATTAAGAGAAATGTCAAACCGTCGACTTAAATCTTAGACCTCACTTCGCTCGGTCTACAAGAAGACACACACAAACACACACACACACAAGTACTTACACTGCTGCCAACAAAAGCGCTCTAGAAAGAGATGAAAGAATAGAGACCAAGTGAGAAAGTGTGATGAAAGGAGAAAGAGGAATAAAATCGAGACTCAGAATACAATGAACAGTACAAAGAGGTTAAGCACATGTTATTAGGTAGAGAAGACTTGATCTATTATTAACCGCCCAGTTCTGTATTCTTTGATTCGTTTCTGAATGGAAAGTTATGATTATGACCATATTATTGAACACTTTTTACTCTCTCATCACTCTCTCTCTCTCTTCTCTACTCTCGCTCACTGTCTGTCTTTCTCTCACTCTGTCCTCTCTCTTCTCTCCACGCTCTCTCACTCTCCTCACTCACTCACTCTCTCTCACTCCCTCTTTCCACACACACTCTGTCACTCTCTCTCCATTCCTCTTTCTCTCTATCTCTATTCCGGTCGTGTGTTCGTGTGTTGATGGGAAGGGTATCATTTAATTTACTTTTCAGAGAGTTAACAATAATTTGTTGAAACACCACTGATTTATCTACAGTGTAACTCACTGTGCGCGAGGTCTACTGTTCACAGAACTACTAGTATTTTTGATTCTAAAGAATTAATTTTCATCAGATAGAAAGATCATCACGGAACTGGATGAATTATATCATATGAAATACAAATTCAAACGTGAACTGAGTTTGTTAATATTTAAAACAGTTCAAATCAGGGGCCTATTTCACAAAGGTACAAGTATTGTTACCAACCATGGTTACGAACAAGTACTTGTAGTTACAAGTTTACAAGTACTCACGTTTCACAAAAATTTATGATCTAGAAGTTTACAAGTTTACAATTTTACAAGTTTACAAGTACTTCAATAGTAAACATAACCTATTTCCATGATGCTTTCTTTTTTTCATCCTTTATAAAGGTTACTTGTACTTTTCAATAATTACTTTGAAAATATTTGAAAGCAATATAATGTTTTTTGTACAGTCTACTTCATTTATTGCTGAATTTGTAACCTATACAGTATAGGTACTCTGTATATATATATAGTAGATGTACTATATAATGTATACTATATAATGTATACTATATTTTTATATACTGTGTATATATACTATAGTACACATAACCTATGAGGTAACACATTAATAACTATTTTGGAAATTTATTAAATTCAATTTCCCGATGCATATATTTCCAAAATAATGAATTTTAGAGGAATATAGGGCATTTTTGATTATTAGAAATATTTATTGAATATTTAAAATCATTTTAATGATCACTTGTAAATCCTTTACATAGCTTTCCACTTCGGTAGAAATTTCATAGTTACGAACAAGTAATTTCGACAAAAATTGTTGGCTACAATGAAAATCTTTGTGAAACACTTGTTCGTAACAAGCAAATCACTTGTAAACTTGTAGAAATTCATTGTAACTACAAGTTTACTATTCTGCTTTTGTGAAACGCTTGTAATCAGCTGTTCTCCAAAACCATGGTTGGCAACAAGACTTGTAACCTACTTGTACCTTTGAAATGGGCCCCTGGTACTTGTGGATGAGAATACTGCGTGAGGTCTACTGTTCACAGAGCTACAAGTATTAAAGGAAAAAGGAGCCTCCTTCATACGCCAATATTGGAGTAAAAATCAGACTATAGAATTATTGACCATAAATCAGCTGACAAGTGATTACACAGATGTGTGGAGAAGCCAGTCTATTGCTGTATTTCCATAAGGTTTATAGTTTCAATCAGGTACTTGTGGATGAGAATACTGCGTGAGGTCAACTGTTCACAGAACTACTAGTAATTATTAATTCATTAGCATTTGAAAAATTGCAATATCTCAGTAATAAATTTCCATCAATATCAAAAATATTTGACAAAATAAGAATGGATTCATAATTTGTTGAATCACGCTTCGTTTAATGGCACTTTTTCATAGAGCATAAAAGATAGGCTACATTTACATCTTGATATGAAATTACAAATAGCAATTTTATTGGACAATAATTGGGCTGGTTTCACACACATCTGTAAATAATAGTTCTAATTGGACTATTTCCAATCAGCACGGCAGAGTGAGTATGAATTATAACATTGGAGCTTATTGGAATTATATTGTCACTGTGTTGTGTACAAATCCACATTTAATCAGTTGTCAGGACGTCAGAAGTAGTTATTCCTGTATTAGTCATTAAAGTCAGTTTGTACAGTCATTATTCAATTTACTAAATTGGTGCAAATTACAATTGAATATGACAATAATTATTAATTCTGTGAGTTTGTAACTATTCAATGTTGATTGGTGTAATACTTTTGACGATCTCAAGAGCCTTCTACAATAAAATGATTTGATTATTGGTAGTAGTTGAAGTAATTATGATAAAATTGATTTTTATCCTATACTATTAAACGAGCAACTTCTCTTCTTCTATGAAGAGAGATAGCAGACCTCGTCTATGTCTCCACGTTATAGTCCTGTCACCTGCTGGATCAGATCTTTAAATAGTAGACTTGAGATGCGCGTGAACACTAGCGTCAGTTGATCAATTTTCATATACACCACACCAGATCTTTATCCTAATACGGGCAATTTCTGTTTTTATGTTTAGATGTTTATATGTTTGTATTTCACCGGATCTCGAAAACGGCTCTAACGATTCTGACGAAATTTAGAGCATAGTAGGTTTATTATATAAAGATTCGATTGCACTGGGTCTCATCCCTGGGAAAACTCGCTGAAGGACATTAAAAGGATGATTATTATTCATCCTTGGAAAAACAGCTGATAATAATTATTTCGTCGTCTGTTGGTTATGGAAGTGAGTGAGCGAGTTCAAGTGTGTGGGACTGTGTCAAAATTATGACTCAGCTGTTGAACTTTTGTAATCATTCAATCAGGTACTTAGTGCCAGTTGCAAAAAAGCCGGGTTATTTTCAATCCTGATTAATTACAGTAGATTCATCTTTTTGAAATGGTCTTCTCTGATTTTGGTTCACGTGAAATTAATCAGGATTAAAATTCAACCGGCTTTTGTGCAACTGGTCCTTTGTGAGAGAAATTTTTGCATTCCTCTGGGAATTAATATCAATTTACTGTGATTAGATAGAACATTTCTGTATGAACTATGAATGTTATTATAATTTCTTCTTTCGTAATAATTTTTGTATGCTTTTGTACTCCAGAGCGAAGCTCTGTCTCCAATATTAATTATCTATACAATAAAAAGGAAAGAACTGGCTTATACATGTACGGTATACAAAAATTTATGTTTGACGCATCATCACGTCTCAACTACTGGACTGATTAACTTGAAATTTTGCATGTAGCCTAGATCCTCAATCGAGGATGGTTATGGGCCTATTTTCAATCCTTCAAGATTTCATTGCGTCAAGTTTTCATTTTGTTAAGCTTTAAAATAGACCCTTGCGGAGCACAGGTTACCTGCTAGTATTATAATAACTACTACAGTTTCATGTTTCCTAAATGAAATATTAAAATGTACCTCAATCGCTTTCAACATCCAATAATAGTACTCAGCATGAAATATAATTAGTCAGTTAGGTAAGAGAAGTAGCACAGCCTACAACTATAGATAGAAGTAAGCCATGGAAGTATCCTCAATTTGGGAGAGAAAAAATACAGTAGGCCTATAGAAAAATATTTCTAAGTAGGGAATTTTTTGTTGAATTGTATATTGAAACAGGAATGAAAAAACAACATTATTGAAGATCAGTGAATATGATCCTCCAATCCTCCTCATCCTCCAAAGTTTTTATCAATTAAATAGTAAAATTACTCAACTTTAAAGCAGACATGACAAGTCCTTATACCCCTGGAGGTCACTGGGTTCTTTGAATATCAAATATCAATTTATGAATAAATATATAATTCTTGCTAAGAACAATACATTATCAGTTCTTAGGCCTAAAGTTTCATATTTGAACACTTGAACTCAATGTTTGAAAGGCAAGCAAACAAACTTCCTCTTTTAAGATATCGGTTACCAAGCTCAAACAAAACTAACCTATCACAGTATCCACATATATTTGAACAGCCAAGACTAGAAAGGTTGGATCTGTTTGATAACTCACTGTTTTTCTCTCTTTCTACCACACACACATTCTCTCCGTCTACTTTTCCTCTACACACCACTTTCATAATTATCTCTGTCCTCCTATGCTATGTGCTCTATTTGAGGAATAACACTGCAACTAATGCAAACTAAACATGGTAGTTAAAACCCTGCAGCTGAAAACTTACAGCCAACATTTAATGGGTGGCCAAATATTTGTATTGTAATCGCTTTCTCGACTGTAGAACAGAACGGTTCTCGTTCTCCCTCCAACACACTCACACACTATCTACCTATCACACTCACTCCCTCACACTATCACACTCACTCGCATACTATCTCTATTTATATACGTATCTCACATACTCTCTATCTATCTATGTCCCTCTTACTAACTCTCTCTCACTCTGCCAAACGGTTTTTATAATCCATCAAACACTCACTCTCTCTCGCTCTATCGCTCTCTCTACCTATGAGTCTCACTCACACTGCCACAGTCTCACCAATATCCCTTTATCCTATTCTCATACTAACTCTTTCTCTACCTTTCCACTCTTTTCAACTACTTCTTTCCTATTATTTTTCTCTTCTTTTATTCGACTCAACTAAAACATCTCGGATTGTCTGTATTTGTATTCACTGTATGCCACTGCCATACAAACAACTATATTACTATGGCCACTAGAAAGAGGAATTGTTTCAAGTGGGAAGGAGCTGAAGAGTAAATAGTGTTGACTAGTAAATGATGATTATCGATAATCATACATCTATACCTCTAACATCATACATTTATAAAGGAAAGAACTGGCTTCCACACGTACGGGATGGAAAAATTATGTTTGACGAATCATCACGTCTGAACTACTGGACTGATTAACTTGAAATTTTGCATATACAGTATATTCTTAATTAGCCGAGGATGGTTATAGGACTATTTTCAATTGTTCAAGATATCATCATGTCAAGTTTTTAGTTTGTCACGTTTTATAATGGACCCTTACGGAGCACGGGTTTCCTGCTAGTCTCGGAAAAATCAACATTTTTCACTCGACATATAGAAATTTCACTGTTTAAGTAACTATAGTGAGGTACCCGCTATAATGACAGTGGAGAAAGATAGGAGAAAAACGTTGCCGATCCTCTGTCTTGTCAATGCCTTCTGCAGACGGTAGCTGATACAGGTTTATTAATGTGATGATATTAACTGTTTATTCTCGTTTAAAATAATCAATTATATTTTATTAAGCAAGGAATTATATTTTTCAATGATTGCATAATTAAGATGAAATATTTTGTTAATTATTTATTAATTCAGCATTGTTAAAAGACGATCTGGTAAAAGAGCAAAGCGAGAAAGAGATAGCGCTATCCGATTTGTTGAATGATAGACAAGAATAGCAATACCATTGCTAATCGAACACTGCCATTTTAACGTGGACCTCACTATACTCATCAGCAGTGTTCAAAAGAGCAGGTCGGTTATCTTTATATGCTGGTACTTTTGCTGTAGTGAGGTCCACGTTATAATGGCAGTATTTGATTAACATAGGAGCTGCTACCCTTGTCTATCACTTGACCAAGCAGATAGAATTATCCTCTTCCAGCTCCGCAACGTTGCCAGATCGGGTTTTAACAATGCAGAGTATTCAATCTGAATTGTCATGAAAATGTATTATTAAATCACTGAGAAAAAAGTTTTCTTGACGAATAAAATATAGGCTTATTGATGAAGAATGACCAGGTAATATTACATCAGATGGGTACCAGCTACCCTCTATGGGAGGCAGTGACATGGCAGAGAATCGGAAAAACTGCTCTCTTATCTTCTTCCACTGCCATTGTGGAACTATAAGGTGTGGGCCAAACGCAGTGAGGTCTATCTATGTTTTAACTCGATTTTCTTAAGTCTGTCTGTATGTAACGCATTTACGTCCAAACGCGTTGATAGAATTCTATGAGATATGGCAGGAATATTCATTTTTTAACTGCGCGTCGATGTATACACAAGGTTTTTTTTTGAAATTTTTCATTTCAAGGATAATATGAAAGGAGAATGAGTTTCTTCCATACTCCGATATCACTATATATATAGGCCTGTCATCAATCTACTCTGAAGATAGGATTAATCAGACTAGAATATTATTCATTATCAATCAGCTGACAAGTGGATTATTCATTGCATGCATTACACAGATGTCTGGAGAAGCCGGTGACACCAGATGAGGAAACTGCGTGAGGTCTACTGTTCGCAGAACTACTAGTATTTATGATGTCTCAGATTAATTTGACATGTATTTTAAGAATAATAATCCAAGAGGAATAGGAACGTTTTGAGACTGTGATGAGAACAATGGAATTCAATTTATTTACAAATACAACCATCATCGATTTTGTTCAAACATTACAACAATAAGACAAAAGCGTCATACAAAGTCAACAGAGCTCAGCAAATAACAGTTGGTTCATATTTTATTTCAACGCACAGCGTTGTTCATTCATTTGTAATAATTTATACTGATACTGATATACTCATCTACGTACATATATAGTGAAGTCCACGTTATAATGGCAGTGGATAAAGATAGAAGAATAGCGATGCCGACTCTCTGCATTAATTAGTTTTATTTCTACACTGTAAAAAACATAATTGGCATCGTTGTTGACCTAGAAAAGGATAGTACCACCGGCTTTGTCGAATAATAGACAAGGATAGCAAAACCAAAGTTGATCAAATACTGTCATTATAACTATAGTGAGGTGCACGTTATAATGCCATTGTTTGTTTAGAAATGGTATTGCTATCCTTGTCTATCATTCAACAAAGCGGATAGCGGTATCTCTTCCTCGCTTTGCGCTGTTGCCAGATCGTCTTTTAATAATGTAGAATTAATAATCAACTATCAAATTATTTCATCTAAATTATGAAAATTTATTGGAGAATATAATTTCATGCTTAATAAAATGTAATTTATTATTTTAAACGAGAATGAAACGTAAATTGACCGAGCGAAGTGAGGTCTAAGATTCAAGTCGACGGTATGGCATTTCTCTTAATGTTTAATGTTTATATGTTGTGAATTTACGGCGAAACGCGGTAATAGATTTTCATGAAATTTGACAGGTATTTTCCTTTTCTAATTGCGCGTCGACGTATATACTAGGTTTTTGGAAATTTCAAGGATAATAAAAAAGGAAAAAGGAGCCTCCTTCATACGCCAATATTAGAGTAAAAATGAGACTATAGAATTAATCATCATAAATCAGCTGACAAGTGATTACACGGATGTGTGGAGAAGCCAGTCTATTGCTGTATTTCCATAAGGTCTATAGTTTCAATCAGGTACTTGTAGATGAGAATACTGCGTCTACTGTTCACAGAACTACTTGTATTACATCAATAAACCTGTATCAGCTATCGTCTATAGAAGGCATTGACAAGACAGAGGACCTGCAACGTTGTTCTCCAATCTCTCTCCACTACCATTATAACGTGGACCTCACTAATGGATGTAGCGGTGAAGCAAAATATCCAAACAAATCACTCAATATTGAAGGAGCGGGGATTAGAGGTGGAAGCACAATAACCAAAAAATCACTCAAATCAGGATTCCCCGTCAAAATTTACCACACGGTTTCTACTATTATTCTGTTAAATAAATATTTATAATTTTATTATTACTCACCGGATGCCTTGCCGCAGCAGCTACAGCTGCAGCATTCATACTGGAAGCTGGGTACATCTTGTCAAAAACAGCTAGAGAGGTTATCTTGCCACATAGCTGCCGGTTAAACTCGAACTATCCTTGTATCCTTTCCAGCGCTGAACCTATAATTTATCCTTTATTACAGGTCACACGAACACTTGACACTTTTCAACACAGAACAACACTCACAGGTCACAGCACTCAAATTCGATCGTTACAAAAACCGTTAATTCAAATTTTCAAACAACTAGAATAAAATGTAGAATAATTTTCACGTTTGATGGTTGTGAAAATAAGCGATCATTAAGCTAATACACTTAATGTGAAACACAGACACTTAAAAACCATCAATACATTATTTATTTATTCCAGCAATAATAAATTCCGACCACGTTCACAGTATGGTTGGATCCATATTTAGAGGTTAAGTGCTGCTGGGAGAGGTTTGGAACCCATCTTTCTAGACATCGCGCACTTTTGGAAACAAAACAATATCGACAAATGCTATCAATTAGAAGTGATCACCACACTGTAATTAACAATTGACCGGTTAACTTTTAACACGAGTTAAGTTTAACTTTTGAATGGAATGCGAAACACGTAGCACGTAACGGTCGAAAGGCGGTTGGCCAACTGAACAGTTTGTTGAAATGTTGATGCCGCGGCAGACGTTGGAACTAACAGCGCTAGTGTCGCCGTCGGAAAAAATCGAACACAATATGGCTGAACCAGTGTGGAGCCGCGGGAAGGTAATAAACAGTCAGCTTCTGATTCTTCTTGTATTCTCCATCTCTCTCTTCTCCTTCTTCTACAAAAGAGAAAAAACCTAAACGTCTGAAGCCTTGCTTCCTTCCTTTTTGTATCAGGCTTCTTTTTCTACCAAGAGCTTCTCGCTTCTCCGTAGCAAAAGAACTTGTTCACAATCTTCCTTCACCACACCACTACAACAAGAATTCTTTATCAACCTTCCGACGGCTTGTTGTACAGTTGAACTTACAGCCAGTCCTTGTTAATAAACTGCTTAACACTTGTGATACTGTTTTTATTTTCCTTCTCTCTTCAGTTTCATAGATGAAATCGATTAGAATGACACAACAAAGTAGAACTAAATAATAAATTAGTTGTTAATTTTCAATTCAATTTATTCACAACACACAAAAATACAATGAGAAAAAGCAATATACAACAAAACAATTTCAATAACAGTAACAATGAAAATAACACATAAAAATCAACTTATGCTACGTTCACACCGGAGATAATAACACGAGTTAACAACTTAACTTAAAGTTATAAAGTTTTAACTTTGTGTTTTATTTTTGGTTCAAAATTTTTCTTAATAACTCAATATTTTCAAGTTCTGAGAGTTTATTGAATGTGATCATTCCATTATAGGCTACTCGGTTTTTAATCAAATCTAATTCAAAATTTCTAGTTTATTTATTTCTGGATTCAAAAGTGGACTCAAATCAATTGTAAGTAACATAACCTATAATTTTTATTTATTCATAACTCTACCTTCATTGTATTATTATATCATTCATCCCATCATCATCATCACCTAGGCTTAAAATACTTCCAGAAAGTCGCCTTTGTAAAATAATAAATAACTGGACTGAATCGTCAAAAGTTTTTCTAAAAAAAGTTGATAACTCGGGTTTTCAACAGAAAATTCCTAGTTACATCAGTTAATAACAAAAATGTTAAAAACTTTTGTTATTAACTCTGGTGCAACCGCAGCTTTACACAAACAAATCATTGAGATAGTAGAGATGCAACCAGTTAGTTAGTTGATGAAACTAGTCAATATCATTATTATTAAATCAATGAACAAAATACGTGACGTTTTGGTGAATCTATAGTTTATTCTCAATTAACTTTATTAATATATAATTGCTATATTCTCAATAGAAAGGTTAACAGTATTAATTTAAGTGGCAAATTAATATCACGAAAAAGCCATCACAGGCAGAATTTGTGGTCTCCTTATAACGGGCTGACAGCCAACAAAATAGGAGTTGAAAAAGAGAAGACCATAAGAATAAACACAGGGGAAATGGTTAAGAAAAAGACAATATGAGAAAGATGGTGAATGAAGAAGAGAGAGAGGGTGTGAGAGAAACGGTAGCTTGGTAAACACACTGATTTCGAGTACAGACCAAAATTCCAGCTCTCTTCATCATCACACTTTGCTTCCTCCTCTTCTTCCTACCACCCAAAAACAACCCTCATTCACCCTCCTTTTCGCTTCTTCACTATCACTCACCCTCTCTCTCTCATTCTCTACAACCCCTGAACAAGGCACTCATGCCCACGTTTCCACCCTACATTTTCTGGACACTTTTCTTATTTTTTATTCGCTTCTTTCTCCTTCTCCTCTGACCGTTTCTTTGTGGCAGCCTTCGACACCCGACCCAAACACGCGGAACGAACCGTACAGTATCTCCACCACCAATTCTTTCGCCCCATACCAACCAATTCAAGTGCACCCATATAATATGGAGAGCCACTCGCTGACTGCTTATATACAGCTATATACAGCTATAATCTATAGCCTAACCTAGACCCCCGAATAACATTACTTTTGTACGGCAAGGAAAAGAAAAAGAAGTGGAAGAGAAGCTGAATTGAGAATATTATTTTCTACAGTGAGGTGCACGTTATAATGGCAGTGTTTGATTAGCAATGGTATTGCTATACTTGTCTATCATTCAACAAAGCGGATAGCGTTATCTCTTTCTCGCTTTTCTTTGTTTTGACAGATCATCTATTAACAATGCAGAATTAATAATCAATTAACAAAATTCTTCATCTTAATTATCAAATTATTGAAAAATATAGTTCCTTGTTTAATAAAATATAATTGTTTATTTTAAACGAGAATGAACCGTTTAAATATTATTAATAATAATAACCGTATTATTGCATCAAGAAACCTGTATCAGCTACCGTCTATAGAATGCATTGACAAGACAGAGGATCGACAACATTGTTCTGCTACCTTTCTCCACTGTCATTATAACGTGGACCATGGACCTCACTATAGTTTAGAAAGGTAACCGAGTCACCCAAATATCTCCAATATTTAAAATCCAAGTCCGCAAGTATTTTTCTTCCGTAAATATTGTATAATTTCAGTATAAATGCTATTTTTTAATAACTCAAACATGATCACTAGACTGCTTGTATACAAGCTCGTTTCTGCTCTTGAAGAAGACGAAGAAGAAGAAGAAGGAGGAGGAGAAGAAGAAGAAGAAGGAGAAGAAGAAGAAGAAGAAGAAGAAGAGGAAGAAGACGAAGAAGAAAAAGAAAAAGAAGAAGAACAACAATTAATTAAGAATAAAGAATTTTACTGGCCATAAAACAACATTACAAAAATGTAAGCAATAGGCTTCGTCAATAAGTAAAATATCACAAGTTGGACTATAAAACGAACAAATTTACAAATACACATTGAAATATTGTAGTAAAATAACACGAGTTGGACTATAGAAACGAACAAAATTACACATATACATTGAAATATTCCAGGTACTCATTAACAGAATAGAAAGCTTCAGACTTGAGCCATTCATTAACATCAATACAAAACGTTTTAAATGGTAACTGCTTAACATTATCTGGTAGTAAATTAAACATGCGAATTTGTAGGTACTTATGACTTTTTAAAGTTTTAGTCAATCTAACTGTAGGTCTAGTTATATCATCCCTATGTCTAGTGTAATGTGAATGTATAGAAATATTTTTATCAAAATTAGACAGACTTCAAAACAACAACAACAAGAAGAAGAAGACGGATGAGACGGAGGAGAAGAAGAAGGACGAAGAAGAAGAAGAAGAAGAAGAAGAAGAAGATGGAGAAGAAGTTCGATTTAAAAAAATCCAAGTGTTTTCTTTCTATAAATTGTGTGATTTCACCATTTCATTATATAATTATTATTATTATAACTAACACGTGATTTCTAGTACACAAAGTATACATGATACAAGTTGTATACAAGCTCGTTTCTGCTCTTGAGGAAGAAAGAAGGAGGAGGAGGAGTGGAAGGAAGTGGTACGCAACCAACCCTCTTCTATACGCTCAAACAACAAATATGTCAGAGAACTCCCCTTTACGAAGTCTCGGCACTTTCCTTTCAGCCTCACGGCATTGGGGTCTTTTCAACCCCTCAATATTCTCCCCAAACACACACACACACACACACACACACACACACAACACAAACACACACGAAGCATGACTGTGGGCCCCTTCTGATTACCGGGATAGTATTTCTACAAGAGAGTCCTCGCTCTACTATCCTGGGCGTTAAACAGCGCAACAAAGAAGAACAAGAAGAGGAAGAGGAACATGAAGAAGAACAAGGTGAGAAGGAAGTGTTTGGTGCGGTGTAGCAGCCATGAAGAGGGGCGATCGTGAGGAAACAAAATTACGAGGGGAACACTGTAAGAGCACGCTTGATAGCCACTTTCTCCACGTGGAGCGCTGTTGTCCAATCACAGCTCCGGGTTCGACTCTCGACCAATCAGAGCGCGCCGTTCAGAGGACGGTCAAATATAGTGTTGTTGCCTAGCAACCAAGCCCAGATTCCCCACGTGGAGTCTTCTCTACAAGTTTCATTTATTGGGTTAAAACTTCACAATATTGGAAAATTGTAATAATTTATGATTGTGATCATAATGATAGACACTATTAAAATGAATACCTTACATCATCTCAATTATACAATAATTATATAATTACTGTACATAAATTGAGTATCATGAACTTGCAACTGTCTGAAATTATTTCAATGCTGTTAAATTATTGATTAGGCCACTTTATATAATACGTAGTTTGAGATAACAACGATTGAATCTGTCATGGGCATAAATAATATAATTACATGAACATAATTAAATATATAACGTATAACATAATTAAATATAACATAATTAAATATATAAGAGGACAAAATCATCATGTCTAAATAGGAAATGGACTAGAATAGGAATATAATCAGAGAGAATCATGTTTGAAAAATATATACACATTTTGAAATGTCTGAATTTTTTTCAATGCTGTTAAATTGATTAGGCTACTTTATTTATAATACATAGATTGAGAACAACAATGATTGAACCTGTCTAAATACGACATGGGCATAATTAAATATAATTTACATGAACATAATTAAATATATAACATGGACAAAATCAACGTGTCTAAATAGGAAATGGACATAGAATAGGAATAATAATCAGAGAGAATCTTGTTTGAAAAATCTATCCAAATTTTATTAACAGAAGAATTGAAAATCTTTTAGGGACGGTTTCGAGCTCGGGATAATGAAATTCAAAAGAATATTGAAATTTCAAAAAGATAATGAAATTCAAAAGGTGGGTTTTCGTTTGTGCATAAATGCCTTCGTCGACCACGACAGGGTGAGGATCTCAGAATGGATAGATTTCAATTTGTCTGAAAGATTATGTTCAATTATGTTCCAATGGTGAAGGTTGAGATAATACTTTTTTATACCTTCAAATGCCAATATGTTGATATTATTAGAAATGTTTTTATTCTTGAATAATAAACACAAATAATGATCAGCTGTTTCAGCACACTTGAAATTTGGACAATACGAATGTCAACAATGTTGCCGTCGTCGACTGCGGAAATTTACGCACAACGAAAATGCACCTTAGAACTAAACAGCTGGAGTCAGAAAATTGGTTTTCCGAAACGGGGCATAGTCGCAGATATTATGACAATCTTTATTTTCTTATTTCTATAATTGGAAACGTTTTTCCTTGACGAATTAAACATTCCTAAATAATTCAAAACAGCTGAAACTTTACAATATTTTATTTCTTCTCTCTTATTTTGTTTTCGATTTTCTTGTTTTTTTGGAATTTAATTTAAACGTGAACTGCGACTAAGCAAATTTTCTGACTCCAGTCTGGAACTTTGAATCTGAATCTTTGAATCTTTCAGTTTGAATCCTAAGCTCAGAAACCGGCCCTAGTCTATGTTATGACTAAAAATATGCAGTAATTAAAAATATAGCAGTAATTAAACGGCTATCAATACTATTAGAAACTTCCTACTTTCCTTAAAAATTCCTTTCTAATAGCTGAAAATTTTCCTCCAGTACTTGAAAAAAAATCCCTCGCTTTCCCATTTTGGCGTTACTGTTGTTGTATTCATAGCATGTTCTCCAACGCTCTCTCACTCCCTCCGAAACTACATTATTATTCTTCTTTTTTAATATAATTATCTCGAGCAAGAGCCGTTCACTCCGACAGTTTGCAACAAAAAAGAAAATACTTAAATCGTCGCCTACTTATTTTTTTACGACCACAATCCAACCCGCCTGTTCATGTTTATTATTATCATTATTTCTACACTCTACTACAATTTTCTCTCTCTGTCTTTCCCCACGTCATCACCTCTCGCTCTAATAATAGCTCCGACTGTCTAACAACAGTAAAAATATTTTATTCCTACAGTAGTAATGAGTGAGAAAAAGGTATAAAGTTCTGTATAATAGCGCGTTCTTCTTTTACTAGCATTTTACAAATTCCTCCTTCGCAAGAGAGATCGAGCTAGTGAGAGACGGAGAAAAGTGAGCGTGCAAGTGAGAGAGAACTAGGGCATAGGAGACAAGGAGAGCTTAGTTGACGTGCTCTCTAGTAGAGTGCAGTAATCGATCTTTTTCTTATCGTCGCGTTATTAGCCGTTCCAAAACGATAAATTAGTGATAATGCAGGGAGGGGAAAAGAGAAAAAATAACTAGCCAAGCAGAAAATAAAACCGGGCAAATAAATGGTCTCAGACCGCCTTGAAAATAGTACACTGAAAAATTATCGCTAACTAACAGAACTGCCTTTCAGTTAGGACACGCCACAACACTTGCATTAACATATCGAATCTAATTCAGCCGTACAATAAGTTTGTTTCTCACATGTCTGCTTGCTATAACCTCCAAGGCATGACTTTTGTAGTATTTCATTAGCATTTTTCAGTTTCATTTTCATTTACTCCAACCACAGACAATAGAATAGTAGCCTATATGATAGAATAGTATATACTGTAATAGAATAATATAATAGAATAGTATAATAATATAATACTATAATAGAATAGTAATATTCATTTCTCTGTGGTCGAACTTTGGTCAATGATTTAATTCTTCTAATTCAATGCATCATACTAGAGTGATTATCTGGGTTGGAGAACTCGCTCAAGAACTGTTGTATAATTACTTTCCTTGCCCTATTACCATAGGTAAGGAAAGTATTGCTTACCGAACAAAATTAAGGTAACCCATTTCTAAATTCTATACGTTTCAAGGCTCCCTGAGTCCAAAAATGTGGTTTTTGGGTATTGGTCTGTATGTATATACATGTGTGTGTGGTGTGTGTGGTGTGTGTGTTGTGTGTGTGTGTGTGTGTGTGGTGTGTGTGTGTGTGTGTGTGTGTGTGTGTGTGTGTGTGTGTGTGTGTGTGTGTGTGTGTGTGTGTGTGTGTGTGTGTGTGGTGTGTGTGTGTGTGTGGTGTGTGTGTGTGGTGTGTGTGTGTGTGTGTGTGTGTGTGTGTGTGTGTGGTGTGTGTGTGTGTGTTGTGTGTGTGTGTGTGTGTGTGGTGTGTGTGTGTGTGTGTGTGTGTGTGTGTGTGTGGTGTGTGTGTGTGGTGTGTGTGTGTGTGTGTGGTGTGTGTGTGTGGTGTGTGTGTGTTGTGTGGTGTGTGTGTGTGTGTGTGTTGTGTGTGGTGTGTGTGTGTGTGTGTGTGTGTGTGTGTGTGTGTGTGTGGTGTGTGTGTGTGTGTGTGTGTGTGTGTGTGTGTGTGTGTGTGTGTATGAGTGTATGTGCGTCTGTGTACACGATATCTCATCTCCCAATTAACGGAATGACTTGAAATTTGGAACTTAAGGTCCTTACACTATAAGGATTCGACACGAACATTTTCGATCAAATGCTATTCAAGATGGCGGCTAGAATGGCGAAAATGTTGTCAAAAACAGGGTTTCGCGATTTTCTCGAAAACGGCTCCAACGATTTTGATCAAATTCATACCAAGAAAAGTCATTGATAAGCTCTATCAAAATCAAAATCAAATCAAATTTTATTGCCATCAACTGCCACAAGTGTCATATCTGTAAAAATTTCAGGAGCACTGCACCATCTATGCAAAGTTTGATTTTAGATTCCCGATTATCAGGCATCAGATACAATTTAAACAAAAAAAAATCAAGTGGAAAAGATTGAGCATACAAATCTCTACAATTAATGTTCAGTAGCGCTTCCACCTGAAATTGAAAATAAGCTCGAAATTCGAGGAAATAAGATATTCAATTGCAAACTGTTGATTCTATTAAATCATTCACTATGAAGAGATAGCAGACTTCGTGTGTCTGCAGCGCTATTGTCCAGTCACCAGCTGGCTCAGATCTTAGAAAAGTAGACTTGAGATGCGCGGGAATACTAGCGTCAGTTGATCATAACGGCAAGGAAAGTTGTGTGAGTGCACCACACCACATTTTTATCTTTGAACCCGCAACTTTCTGTAAAATAATATACAGAGTAATAATTATATTATAAATAATTATATAATCTGTAATAATATATTAATCATAAAGAGTTGGTGAAAATTATGGAAACGCTAAGTATTTCATTTATCCTATACTATTAAACGAGCAACTTCTGTTTATATCTTTGGATGTTTAGATGTTTATATGCTTAGATGTTTGGATGTTTAGATGTTTATATGTTTGTTTTCATCGGATCTCAAAAACGGCTCTCGTTGTGTAAAATAAGTTGAGACTTGGCCCTCCATCCGAAGAAATTACAGGGTTGCCAAATCGTGTAAAATTGCAACTTTCTCAAATTTCCAATTCAACGTCAGAATTGGATGTGAATATCATCCCCGATATCCTAGTAATACTAAAAAAGCTTCAGGGTTGAAGGATTAAAAGGAAATTTAATGTTTATGTTAAAATTGGAAACATCGCAAAAATTTGTTTTTCTTTTGAATATCACTTGTCTCAGTATCATGGGGCGTCGTAATGCGTAATAATTTTATATCAAATTAACGGGGAGAATGTCTCCTTTCTATTGGTGTCTGGAGCATTTCTATCCGACTTTAAGTTATTTTTAAATTAATGATTATGTTCGTCCATGTCGAGACATTTCGAGCAGAAAACATGAAATTTTCGTCATGCTGGAAAATGTTTTGTTTCAAAAGATAAAAGTAGGTGGTGAAAGCGATAAAGTTTCTCAGAAATAATTGAATTTTTTTCCAATCGTCAAACGTACTCGGAAGAGCGTATTTTGGTCTCAAAAGAATTTTAAAGTCAAGGAATAGCGGCTGAATGGTGTGCCACCATATGCTATCAATAGCTGGGATCAACAAAAACAAAATACAGAACGATTGAAAAATTCAGCAACTGCAACCCACATGATTATTGACCGAGCGAAGTGAGGTCTAAGATTCAAGTCGACGGTTTGGCATTTCTCTTAATGTTTAAATGTTTATGGGCCGGTTTCCGAGCTCGGGATCTATAAGTTCTGGACTTACAGAGTAAGTATAACAGAGTAAGAATAAGCTCTCGGGTTTAAATCAACTTTCTGAGTCTCGGGTTTATGTTCTAAACTCCTGGGTCTATTGAGTTTTCGACTTATTTGAGTCCAGGACTTTAAGGCAGTAAACATGAGGGAAATTCTCAATATTTGCTGTTGTATTGTTGGCATTAGGCCTACAGTTGATTGCAGCGGGATAATTCAACTGCTCTCCAAACTGCTTTGTGACAATCATTTTGTAAAATACATTTCGATTTCTTTCTATTGTGTAGATCTATAAATTCAAAGCAAACCCAACCTTTTGAAATATGAATTAAAAATAAGCATTTCATTTTACGTTATGCTATTATTATCATTGATCCTTGCCATTGATTTTGGAATAAAAATTTTAGTAAGTTTTGAAAAAAAACTGGAATAATAATTTATTGTTGTTATATTATTATTAATATGTTGAATATGCCATTGATTAATAATATTCATATAGGGAGATGTGATGATGGCCATAGCAAGGCAATCCTTGTATCATTTTGAACATTTCTAGGTTATGTCATACAGTCGTAAAATAAGGTTAGTTTTTTTAAGCATAATATTTTGAAGAAATTTATACCAAAATAAACTTGCAAACTATAAATTATGAATTTAGATTGACTAATCCAAATAATTTAGGTATTCCAAGACATATATTTGGCTTTTTATCTACTCCAAAACAATAACTGAATTGTGTTTGCTCAGTTTAGTCTAGAACTTGAATTTAAACCCTACCCCAGTCGAGGGTTTAAAATCACGCTGTTTTAAGTTCTGGACTTAAGGATTTTTGATAAATCCTTGACTCGGAAAGAGGCGAGAATCTAATTCAAGTCCTGGACTTATAAGCCCTTCACTTAGAAATCGAAATTATAAACTCCAGAGTCTAACGTGATCTCTAAACTCCAGGGTCTATTTGAGTCCTCGACTACGTTAACGCTCTGACTCGGAAAGCCAAGTTTCTGACTCCAGAGTTTAAAGCCGGTTAAAGTCTAGAACTTAGCTAAATCCCGAGCTCGGAAAACCGGCCCGTTTATATGTGTATATATGATTTTATATTGCGCATTTACGGCGAAACGCGGTAATAGATTTTCATGAGATTTGACCGGTATGTTCCTTTTTAAATTGCGCGTCGACGTATATACAAGGTTTTTGGAAATTTTGCATATCAAGGATAATATAAAAGGAAAAAGGAGCCTCCATCATACGCTAATATTACCGTAAAAATCAGACTATAGAATTATTCATCATGAATCAGCTGACAAGTGATTACACAGATGTGTGGAGAAGCCAGTCTATTACTGTATTTGTATAAGGTCTATAGTTTCAATCAAAGAAATGAAAGGGGTATGCATCTTTAAGCTGGGTTTACACCAAAGTTATTAACAAACTCAATCCTTATAGATTCTATTAGATTGAACGGAAGTTGACGAACACATATGTTCATCATGTGTATGATAAGTTATGTTCAATCTGATATAATCTAAAAGGATTGAGTTATTAACATTATTTTAATAAATTTGATCTAATCGCAGCTTTAAGGTCTTTGGTTTCAATATTATGTTTTGCAGTCATGGTATTATTACCATCAGTGCCTATCAGTATCAATATTCTCACATTCGAAAAAAACAATTAACAGGTGAATAAAAATAAACAAATGAACTAAACAATGCTGGAGAAATTATAATATTTTTGATTCTAAAAAATTAATTTCATCAGATAGGAAGATCATCACGGAACTGATGGATATATCATATGGAATACAAATTCAAACGTGAACTGAGTTTGTTAACATTTAAAACAGTTGACATCTGGTACTTGTGGATGAGAATACTGCGTGAGGTCTACTGTTCACAGAACTACTAGTAATTAATAATCAAAATTATATTTTTTCTCCACGAATATATAGGCTAACATTATATTGAACAAGAATGAACAGTTATTATTACATATCAGAAATACCGGCATCAACTATCTTCAATACCGCCGTTATCTTATTTAATAGTTTATTAAATAACATATTTAAATATTTAATAGTAGGCTACAGATTAGCAGGTGAACGGTGCTCCGCAAGGATCTATTTTAAAACTTGACAAACTGAAAACTTGGCGAGATGCAATTTTGAAGAATTGAAAATAGGCCTCGGTTAATTAAGAATCTTTATGAAAAATTGAAAGTTAATCAGTTCAGTAGTTCAGACTTGATGATGCGTCAAACATAAGTTTTATATATTATTTCATGTCTCATGAATGAAATTTGAACATTAATTCTGAAAAAAACTAAAAGGAAAATTGAAATTTGAGCTTCGAGGTGCAAGAGATTGATATTTTTAGAATCTATATGCAAAATTTGCAGATCTAAATCATTCCCGTTTGTACTTTTCTTGTCCTATTACCATAGGTAAGGAAAGTATTGCTTCCTGAAAAAATTAAGGTACCCCAACTTCTAAATTCTATACGTTCAAGGTTCCCTGAGTCCAAAAAAGTGGTCTGTATGACGGTGTGTTTGTGTGTGAGTGTATGTATGTCTGTGTACACGATATCTCATCTCTCAATTGACGGAATAACTTGAAATTTGTAAGGTCCTTACACCATAAGGATCCGAAACAACAATACCGATTGAATGCAATTGAAGATGGCTGCTAAAATGGCAAAAATGATGTCAAAAAACAGGGTTTTTAGCGATTTTCTCGAAAACGGCTTCAACGATTTTGATCAAACTCATACCTAGAATATTCATTGATAAGCTCTATTAACTGCCACAAGTCCCATATCTGTAAAAATTTCAGGAGCACCGCCCCATCTATGCAAAGTTTGATTTTAGATTTCCAATTATCAGGCTTCAGATACAATTTAAACGAAAAATTTCAAGTGGAAAAGATTTGAGATCTCTACAATCAATGTCTAGTAAATTCTCACCTAAAATTGAAAATAAGCTCGAAATTCGAGAAAATGTGATTATTTAATTGCAAACTGTTGGCTAATGTTGATTCTATAAACATTCACTATGAAGAGATAGCAGCGTCGTG